>NC_056739.1:500495416-500542916 GCF_019279795.1 Protopterus annectens
TCAAAGCCTGTCACAAGTGGTGTCCCACAGGGCTCAGTCCTGGGTCCACTCTTGTTCAGCATCTACTTTTCTGAAGTACAAGCAAACACAGGAGGGTTATGGCTGACAAAGTTTGCAGATGACTGCAAACTGGGTGCCATAGTCGAAAACACATCTGACACAGATATCCTCCAGAAGGGCCTCACAGAAACGGATAACTGGTGCCAGAGCCATGGCCTGAAGTTAAACGCCAGAAAATGCATAGTCATACCCTTCGGGAAAAACAAGGTTACCCCTAGCTACCATATAGGTGGCAATCCACTGAGCACAGAAAAAGTCATCAGGGATCTGGGGACCCAAGTTGACAGTAGCCTTTCGTTTGACACTCATGTTGCTAAAGTAGTTAGGAAAACCTTCTATATCACCCACCTGATCATGAAGGGATTCACATCTAGATCAAGGGAGGTCATCGTCCCCTGTACTCATCACTCATTAGACCTATGATTGAGTACAATGCCCGTTCGAATGTATCTGACCAGACACCTGATGCAGCTTGAAAGGCCCCAAAAGTTCCTCACCAAAAGGATAAAGGGTCTCAAAAATATGTCTTATGCTGCCCGACTGAAAGAACTCCAGCTCTATTCAGTCTCATACCGCTTGCTCAGAGGTGACCTGTGCCTGACATATAAGGCCATGTCAAACCCAGATTTGATGAATATGCTTCACCTCAAATAATCTAGATCTCTCAGAACCACAAGGGTGGGAGACTTAAACCTTGACACGGTTATAAATAGAACGTGCTGGAGGGACAGATTCATCACCCAGAGACTCCATATGCTGTGGAACAAAATCCCGGTACATGTGAGGCAGAGCACCTCGCTGGCCTTGTTCAAGAGGAATCTTGACCAATGGATGGGAGATCGCAGATATACCCCAGGGATTACTTCAGTGTCACTGCTTGACAGAGGCACAGAAAAATGATAGTCATAGTTTTTATTCAAACTAAAGGGGTGGCGAAAGCCACATAACTATGGGCTAGGCTTATAAATGCCCTTGGGCAGATAGCCTAGTATGAACCTATGAACCTATGAACCTATAAGCAGCAGTCTACTTAACACCGAATGTGTGATAAGGGACCTTGGGACCCAGGTGGACAGTAGTCTCTCCTTTGATAATCACATTGCCACAGTGGTCAGGAAATCCTTCTACGTGGCACACATCATCACAAAAGGGTTTTCATCTACGGAAAAAGAGGTCATTGTTCCCCTCTACTCGACACTCATTAGACCCATTATAGAGTACAATGCCCCTTTTGGAATGTACCTCACAAGACATTTGCAGCAGCTCGAAAGGCCACAGAAGTACCTCACAAAGAGGATTACTGGCCTCAAACAAATGCCATACACTGACCACCTCAAAAAACTCCAGCTTTACTCCATAGCATATCACTTACTCTGAGGTGATCTCTGCCTAACATATAAAGCTATGTCAAACCCAGAGCTGTTGGACATGCTACACGTAAATAAATCACAATCCCTCTGAGCTACATGCTCTAGGGACCTAAACCTTGTCACCACAATAAACAGGACATGCTGGAGGGATAGATTCCTGTCCCAGAGACTTCCCATACTCTGGAACAGGCTACCCATCTATGTCAAGCAAAGTTCTTCATTAGCACTCTTCAAGAAAAATCTTGATGAGTGGATGGGAAATAGGAAATACACCCTGGGGATCACTTCTGTGTCTCTGCTCGACAGTGACACAGGAAAATTACTTTCTTGGGTGGCGTAAGCCATGGAACCTTGTTGGCTAGGGTTACGTAGGCCCTTGGGCCAATAGCCTAGTACCTACCTATGAACCTATGAACCTTCTGTACAGTTCTGAAGATTCTTATTGCACACAGCCTCCCTCCATCCTTCTGTACAGTTCTGGAGATACTTACTGCACATAGCCTCCCTCCAACAGTCTGTACAGTTCTAAAGACTGCAACTGCACACAGCCTTCCTCCATGCCTTGTACAGTTCTAGAGATTGTTTCTGCACATAGTCTCTTTCCAGTCCCCTGAATAGTTCTAGAGATTGTTACTGCACACAGCTTCGCTCCTACCCTTGTAAAGTTCTAGAGATTGTTAATGCACACAACCTCCCTCCAACTCTCTGTACAGTTCTAGAGATTGTTACTGCTCACAGCCTCCCTTCAACCATCTGTACAGTTCTACAGATTGTTACTGCACATAGCCTCCCTCCAAACCTCTGTACAGTTCTAGAGAATGTTACTGCACATAGCCTCCCTCTAACACTCTGAACAGTTTTAGAGATTGTTGCTGTACACAGCCACCTTGCAACCTTCTGTACAGTTCTACATTGTTACTGCACACAACCTCCCTTCAACCATTTGCACATAGTTTTAGAGTTGATCCTGCACATAACCTCCCTCCCGTCCTCTGTACAGTTCTAGCATTTGTTACTGCACATAACCTCCCACCAGCCCTATGTACAGTTCTAGAGATTGTTACTATATGTAGAGTTTAAGTTAAGTTAAGGCAGAGTATTATGAATTCATAAATTCACCCTCTGTAGTACCATAACTCACATGTAATTGTGAGACTTTTCTGGAAGAGCTTTCCTTATCAATCTCTGTGAAAGGGTGAGTTCTTGACAAAAGATTAAGACAGCTCAAAGTAATATAAGCTTTGAAGTGGCTGATGTAAGACCAACAACAGTTGCGCACTTTCTGGCACCAGTATAGGCTTGAATCCAGTGAGTATGGCTGGGAAATTTATGATCAATGTAAGGACCAAAGAAGGGAAGACTACTTATCTATGGTTATTAAATTCTGAAATATTTCTCTTTCGTAGCCTAACTGCATGTTTATTTACACTACTATGGTCTCTTCCTCATATTTTAGTTGTGCATGTCCTATTTTAATTTGTTCTAACATTGAGGATCCTCCTTAGTGGGTTAACAGCTGTGGTTTTCCTCTCCACTTATCTGAATCTAACATTTTTTTCTTGAAACCTTTTGGATTTTGGAGCACATATGTATCAGGTAAAAGAGCCTGCTTAGCCCGAGTCTACCATTTCTTTTTTGCCACTGTTGCAATTTGGAGGTCAGACTTGTATACTTCTATGAAAAGTTCCCATGCTTTTAGCCTAAAAGCAAATATTGTAAGTATCTCTCAGTATCCATTTGTCAAGACCGGGATATGATATGAAGCACTTCCACAAGTGACAGTTCAACCTGGCCTCCTGCATATGTCATAGGTAGAAAACCCAACCCAACTTGCTGCCAGAAAGTTAGCATTTATTGATAGTTCCTCTGATGGTGGTTGGTAGTATGGACCCACATGCAGTACCAGGTCTTTGGCAAAACCACATTAGAAGGACCAAACATCAGAGGGTAGGCCTTAGCCTAGCCTTCATATAGGTGTTAGTTTCAAAACTGGACATCCAGTCAACGCAAGGGCGGAGTACAGCCTTGACTAATGAGGGCACAAGTATGTGCCCATTTTATGTTCTAGCTGAAAAATAAGGGGCCTGGAGGACAGGCAATCCCCAACTTTACCCTAGGAAGTGAATTCCATTGTGTAGGAGCTGCTTGTCCACTGACTGATTAGGCAGAGCTTATTGCCAATTATCTTGACTCAGAGGTGTAATCTGTAGTTATGGAATGGGGTAGTTAAGGCTGAAACCTCTCCTCCCAGGGTCTCATTTAGGCATAAAAGAGGCCAGCAACCAGGGATGAGGGGTCCACTGTATCTTTCTGTACTAGGATTAATACTTTATCAGCTAGACTTCAAACAAACTGAAATTCAGTTGGCCTAAACCATGGATGTAGAAATGTACTGTTAAGGAGCATGTTCTGATGCCAGCCTGTGCTATTCCTGCATTCCCCTTTGGCAGTGGCGTTCCTGAGCAGTATATGCCTGTTTTTGTACCTCTGGGATGCACCTGTTACATTCTTGTCCTCATGGGAAGCAGTGTACAAGCTTGTCCCTGAGTTGGTAGGACTGGGAATCCACCCTGCTTAAGATCCTTTGAGGATTCTGTAGACCAGATCTCTGAGACAGATAAGGACAATGATTTATCTCCCATACACCAGTTCTTCCAACTTGAATGACTCCTAATATAGAGGAATCTTAAGGATGGTGAAGTCCTCCATCGACTACCAGTGGTCCTTTGTTTCTTTCCCTTAGCAATTCAAGATGTGCATCATCCACTCTTTGTAGCCAGTCACTGAGAATATTATGTCTGCAGCATGGACACGCTCATACTCCTTAGGCTCTTTGGAAGGTGGGGCTCTGTAGAAGCTCTTGGCAAAGGGGACTGACTCCTTGGCCATGCATCCGCAGACCAAACCCACAGTTATCCCTTCCTTCCTTCTAATACAAAGCCCATATACCACTGCATTTTACTAGACTTCTACTAGACATGAAGTCTAAAGCCCTGGACAGGGCCAATAAGAGAGTTTACTCCTCTGATACATTGGAACTTAACAGCTATCATACGTTCATAGGTTCACAGGTGTGTACTAGGCTAATGGCCCTGGAGCCTATATAAGCCTAGCCCAAGAAGATTCCCTGGCATCATGCTGCCCAAAGTTAGTTCCCAGTGCCCTTGTCAAGCAAGCCCACTGAAGTAATCCTGGGGTGAACTTTCTATTACCCATCTATCGTCAAGATTTCTCTTAAAGAGGGCCAGTGAAGTGCTCTGCTTGACGTAAATGAGAAGTTTATTCCAGAGTATGGGAAGTCTCTGGGTTAGGAGCCTGTCCCTCCATCATGTTCTGTTTATTGTGGTAATGAGATTTAGGCCCCTGGAGGGATTGGGATTTCTTTAGGTGTAGCATATCTAGCAGCTTTGGGTCAGACATGGCTTTGTAGGTCAAGCAGAGATCACCTCTAAGTAGGCGATAAGAGACAGAGTATAGCTGGAGTTTTTTGAGTCTGTCCATATAGGGCATGTGAAGCCTAAGATCCTCTTAGTGAGGTATTTTTGTGGCCTTTCCAGTTGTTGTAGGTGTCTAGTGAGGTACATACCAAATGAGGCATTGTATTCTATAATACGTCTAATGAGGGATGACTAGAGAGGGATTATGACCTCATTCTTCCTGGATGAGAAACCTTTTGTAATGAGATGTGGCACATAGGAGGACTTTCTAACTACAGTGGCAATGTGGTTATCAAAAGAGAGGTTGCTGTCAACCTGTGCCCCCAGGTCTGTTATCACACCTTTGGTGTTTAGTGGACTACCACCTATGTGGTAATTCATGGGTACCAAACCAAATTTTTCCCAAAAGGAATGACAATGCACTTTTTGGCATTGAGCTTAAGGCCATGGTTCTGGCACCAGTCATTGGTGTCAGTGAGGTCTTTTTGCAGAATGTCTACATCAGTTGAGAAATCAGTAATGGCTCCCAGTTTGTAATCATCTGTGAACTTGGTCAGCCAGAGTCCCTTTGTGTTGACTTGAACTTCAGAGACTTAGATGCCAAGCAGGAGAGGACCTAGGACCAATCCCTGTGAGACACCACTTGTAACTGGTCGGTAGTCAGTTTGGAGTCCGCTACTTTCACAGTGTGGGTTCTATCAGTGAGTCAGTTGGCAACCCATCTTATGACATAGGGGTTTATGCCTAGTTTAGTGAGTCTATCTATGATTTCTGAGTGAGGGATGGTGTCAAAGGCCTTGGCAAGATCTAGGTAGGTTGTGTGAACTACCTTGCCCTCATCCACAGCTCTGGTGAAAGACTCTAAGAAGTCTATCAGGTTGAGCAGGCATGATCTACCTTTCACAAACCCAAACTGTGTGGGGTCCAGAGTTTGGAGATTCCCTATATCCTTATTTATAAGGTCCATGATGATGTGCTCCATAGCCTTACATATAAGACTCATTGGGCTAATGGGGCGGTAGTTCCCAGGGTCTGTAGTCACTCCCCCTTTTTGGAGTGGGATGACCATGGTAGTAGCAAAGCCTGAAATGAGGCTGTGATTGAACTGGGTACTCAGGTGTTGTGCCAATTCAGATTGTAGTTCATGTAGAACAGAGCCATATTATATTATCAGTTCCCATGGAAGTTGTATTCTTGGCTCTGGGCAGTGTGTTTTTTACCTGTGTAGCCGTGATAATAGGGACCTCAGGTATTGTGATAAGCCCTTTAGGGGGTGAAAGGGGGGTACATTTTGCATTGAACCAGTCAGCCAATATGCTGGCAATATCAGTTGGGTCTGTATATGTATTGCCATTGTGCTGTAACTCAGAGCAGATTGAGTATTGCCATGTAGATTCTTGACATAACTATAGAATGCCTTGTGGTTGTCTTTAGAATCTGCAGCAAATTTGTTTTCATAGATAGCTTTAGAGGATTTGATTATGGATCTCAGTTTTTTTGCTGAGGCTGACAAGGGAGTTATTCCACTCTTGGGACTTCACCCTTTCCTGCAACAGTTTTTTCCTTCTGTTTTAGAGTTTGTTTATGGTGGGGGACCACCAGATTGGCTTCCTTTTTTGGAGGAGAGCATCTTGGTTCTGTTTGGTATGGCCCGTTCCATGCACTTGTGTATGTGGTCATAGAGTGCATTGGTGTATGATCCAGTCATGCACCTATTTTCCATTTGCATGGTTGTTGTGAATTTAGCCATGTCTGTTATTAGAAGTCCAAAATTGGCTTTGGAGGAGTCAGTGGTTTCCTTTGGGGGGAGTGAGAGATAGATGTGGATATCCATGGTGATTAGCTTGTGGTCAGATCTGACCAGGGAGGAGTTGATTACTGGTGTAGAGCAACGGTCACCCATGTTAGTAATGACCAGGTCAAGGATATTTCTACCCCTGGTCCGGGTGAGAATGAGTTGGTCCAGGGTGTTGGAATTAATGAATTCCAGAAAACATTGAGCAAGTTTGTTGGTACATGAGTAATTTTCCCAGTTAATGGAGGGGTAGTTAAAGTCTCCCAGTAAAAGGGTATTGGGTTGTACCCTAATATTTTCCAGTGTGTTTAGGAATGTGGAGTGGGAGTCTTGGGACATGGTGGGGGATCTATAGCAGGCTACAACCTGGATTGCAGTTTTACCTAGTGTTAGTTGTACCTGAAGTATCTCTGATGTGTTATGTTGGGCTACTAGTCTGGAGCTGTACATATCCTTTATGAATATGGAGACACTACTGCCTTTAGTGCTTCGGTCCTGGTTTAGGGTCTGAAAGGTGTGGTATGAATTATAGCCTGGTAGTGCTGGGGTGCTCTGGGAGCCTTGTACCAGGTCTCTGTCACCGCACAGATGTCGATGTTCTCCATTTTAAGGAGTGCTTCGAGCGAGTACATTTTGAGATTTAGACTTCTAGCATTGAGTAGCATGACCCTCAGATTTTGTTTGCTTGTAGCTTGCTATGGTGGTAATTTTGTCTTCAGGACATTGCCTATCACACCTGTCTAAATTCCAGCCCTGCCTAATTTTCCACTCTGCCTTTGGGCTTAAGGAGAAAGTGGCATAGACTGCTTACAGCTTCAGGAGTGTGTACCTATATAGCCTTCTGTACTTTTGCCTGTTCTGAGAGTGTAGACAGTGCTGATAGTTCAGGCTTAAGCTGATGCAGAATTGTTCAGCTGTGACATTATCTCTGATACATTGGAACTCACAGCTATCAAGTGCTCATCACACCTTTCTAATTTCTAGCCCTCTCTAATTCTCCACTCTTCCTTTGTCTGGGTTTACGGAGAAAGTGGCCAAGACTTCTTAAAGTGGGAGGTTAGTGTAATGGTTAAGGTGTTTACCTTACAGACACAAGGTGCTTGGTTTAATTCTCACATGGGGTAACAGGCTAGACCTAAAATGGCACACAAGGGCAGATAGCCTGGTATTAATCTATGAATCTATAAGGAGTGAGCACCTATATAGCCTTCTGCAGTTTTGACCATTCCGAGAATGTAGGCAGGGCTGATAGCTCAGGCTTATGCCTATGCAGAATTGTTCAGCTGGGACATCTCTTTCTTAAAATGAGCATAAAACTCTACCCGGGTGCACTTTTCAAGGAGAAATTATTTTCAGCCAGCCCTCTTAAGACTTGGTAGATGATCTCTTGAAATGTAAACAGGATGAACTTATTGACTACTTCAGTCTACCTCTCTCCCAAAATCATCCAAACCCAAAACAGGAAGAAGCCTTTTTTGCATACTGAGGAATGCCACCTGGTTGCACTTTGTTGTCCTGTACTAACTTTGCCACTCAAGAGGGAACCTCACCAACCCAACATTCTCAGTCCTAATTATGGTCTGGCACTGCTTTTGGTGGAACCCCATTCTCTGAGTTTGTTTAATCTTTGAGAGTTACCAGAAATAACCAGATGATTATGGGTGAGTCACAGTTGGCTATGTCGTTGAACTCTTAAGTTCATCCTCAAAAAGAGTACTGCTAAGAGACCAAACAGTCCTCGCTGATTTGTTTTCACTAAGACCAAACTGTACTTCTGAAAGAGACTCCAGAGGCTGTCCTACCATTTAATCTAAGCTAGGGTTCCTCTACTGTCATTTTCTAATTCCGGATTGGATGAATGATTTTCATCTCATCCTGAACTCAATAATTTCAGTCAGCATATCATGTCATGTCATATAATTTTCATCAGGTTCCATATGGTGTAATTTCATTGAGTGTTAATTTTGTTGAAGATAACTTGAAGGGTGTCAGTATGGAAGATAATTGATGGCTTTTTTCTGGGTGCTAAACTTAACTGTGAGTCATTTGTGATGTGACACTTTTAATGTGTGAACATATATGTGTGATTTACCTATTTTAATATTTTAAAAGCAGGACTGAGGTATGTCAGAGAATTTATTTTCTCCAAATTTCAGTGATCTTATAACTAATAAATTAAAGGGGCTTTGGGGTACAATGATTGAAGATCCTTCTAAAAATATATATTTTATCAGTGAAAAACTTAATTTTGACAGTGGATGTTTCAATGTCAGTTTGATACTTAGTGACAGCACTTCCAAGTGTCTTGACTAATGTGCCAAATCTTAATCATAGAGCCCCCTTTCTTGTACATTATCCATAATCCCCACAGAAATAACATTTGATGTGTTCTCTCTGGAAATCAATTCCAAATCAGGGTGCTGTCATTTGTACTGTCCTCTGTGCCTAATGTGCTTCCAAGGTAATGGTTGTTAAAGCCTTGAAGAAGAAAGATTCTATCCATTCCTGAACTGGATGGCTTGATCATGGAGACTTCTTATGGGATTCCATAGTGGCATTACTTGACTTACACTGTCATGTTTGGCCTCCCTAGGGATAATCATGGACATGGCAGACTGGGTAAAGATGTAGTGGAAGGTCCAAGATTGGATCATCGTGGGTCTTTTGGGCTTGATGGCCACAAGGAACTCTGCATTGTTCTTTGCATGCCTGAGGATTTAGTTATCATGGTAGTCAGTAAGGTGTCAGTGATTGCAGAACCTCCACATGCTTCCAGATCTTCTCTGGGCAAAATACTCTTGTTGTCTGATTATGGAATGGTGGACATCCTCATGAAGTTCCAAGTAAGTCTCCTGTTATTGCAGAGAAATATGTTTTAGGATTTGACAATGGATTCTTTACTAGCAATATGAGGTACTCTGAGGAACACGGTGTAGATCTTCTTCAGCTCATGGTACTTGGTCCCCATTAGAGAGTGGACTCAACATTGTCCTCCTATGAACAAGAACACAAAGAGAAGGCTGTGTCTGGAGCTCTCCTAATTCAGTTTGTCAACCAGAACATGAAGTGGCGTTTAAACAGGTACACTATCATACCCCCATGGCATAGAGACACTGCATGTCTGGCAGTTGGCCATACACAGTGACATCTCTCTCTCTCACAGTTCATATTCTGAAGAAGGTGAACATGCTTGCAGGCCCACAGAGCCACTCTACAATCTCCCACATCTCTTTCACTTTCTTCCCTCTCTCCATCTCCTAGAAAGAAGATATGCCCGTTTTACAGTTCAGTCATTTCCAATAACAGGGATAAAGGGAAAAAGGTCAGAGGATTAGGATGCAATCGTGTATGTCAAACTTACCATATAACAGTAGATGTTTACATTATCACAGCTGCAGTAGCCTTAGCTATATGAGTTATATCCTGCCAAGGATATAACAGCTGGATAGCTTCTGAAGCATCAAGGCAGCCAAACTCAGGCAACTCAAATAAAAGAAAAGTTTAGGTGCCAAATCCTTTACAGTTTTCTAGCCAACAGAGAAAGATAGAGGGAGGCTGAGCCCTGAAAGGACAATGCTATAAACAACAAAAGATAAATGTCAACACCCTGGCATAAAAAGCACACCAAAAAATAAGGGGGGCAAAGTGAGGGAGTGGCTACCACAACAGTGATCATTTGAACATCTACTGTTATCGTAAGTTCAACTTATACAATTGTCCTGCTGCAGTAGCTTTAGCTATATGGGTGGATTACCTAAGCTAACTACATTTGGGAGGTGGAAGGAGAAGGGTCCAAGAGCTCTTGGAGGATGGTTCTAGCAAACCTGACATGGATCTAGAGTAGGAATTAAGCTTATAGGGCTTTGGAAAAATATATACAGAGGACCAAGTAGCAGCTTCTGGAGTACTTATAGAATCCAACCCTTTCCAAAAAAACATAGATGAAGCCGAGGACCTGGTAGAGTGGGCCTTGATCCTGCATAGAACAGTTTTGTCATGGTGAGTATAACAAACTTTAATAGCCTTAGCTAACCATTTGGAAAGAGTCTGTTTTGACACAGGTTGTCCCTACTTCTTACCCTTGCAAGAAATACAAGATTGATCTGAATATCTGAAATATTTAGTTCTGCCTAGATAGTACCTAAGTTGTGTGTGGCATTCAAGGTATGGAGTATTCTTTCTCCTTCATTTTACGTTCAGGAAAGAAAACAGGGAAATGGATAGTTTGACTTAAAGTTATCTCAAATACTACTTTAGCCACAAAAGAAGATTAGTTCTTAAAGAAACCCTGTCCATGTGGAAAATGAGATAGGGTTGACTCACCATAAGAGCTTGCAACTCAGATAACCCATCTTGCAGAGGTCAGTGCAATCAGTAAAATTGTTTTCCATATTAAGAACTTCAAGTCAGGCAGGTTAGCTGGTTCATATGGAGCAAGTGTTAGCTTCTGTAACATAACATTATGATCCCAAGGAGCTGCCATTGGTTTTCTTGGAGGCCTCTTATCCAAAACCCCTTTTAAAAACATTTTGACATGACACTGCCTTGAAAGAAGAGGGTTCATAGACAGACATGCTGAAATGGCAGATAAATGAACCTTGATAGAGGAATAAGAAACTCCATAGGATAGTAACTCACACAAATAGTGTAAAACCAGGGAACAAGTAGCCCTGACTGAGTGCTGATTATGTTGTTAGCACCAGCCAGAAAACCTTTTCCATTTGCTAATATATGATTTTAGTAGCAGGCTTTCTTACCTCCATTTGTACCCACTGCATGTCCTCAGTAAAAATGTGCCTAAAAGGAATTAAGACCCTATCCTCCAGGCAGTCAATTGAAGATGATTGATGCTGGGGTGTATCAAATACCCCTGTTCTTGTGTTAGTAGATCCAGTATGTGAGGAAGTTTTTGGTAAATGCTCCTAGCCATTTCAAAAAGAAGATAGAACCTTGGTTGCCTAGGCCAGAGGGGAGTCAGTGCAACAATCTTTTTTTTCTTATTTTTATTAGTCACCACAATAATCTTGGGGATTTCTTCTGAATCTTCTGTACCCTGGATATTAGTGGAAAGGGTGGAAAAGCATACAGAAATATTCCTGTCCAAGGAGGAAAAAAAAGTATCTGTCTTTCAGGCTTTCTTGCATAAATTCCTGGAACATAACCTTGTCAACTGATTGTTCAGAGATGAGGCAAAAAGGTCTACTTACATAAATTCCACATATAGATAATATCTTGGAAGAACCCCAGTCTAGTTTCTGTTAGTGAAAGTCCGCCTTGGTCCTGCTCAGCTTGTCTGCCACCCAGTTTTGCTCTGACAGAATGCAGGCTGCCTGTAGGGTGAGGTTATGCTGTGAAACTATATCCCAAACTAACATGGCTAGTCTGCAATGGGGGTATGACCTGATTCCCCCTTGTTTGTTGATGTACCATGACTGTGGTACTGTCTTTAGCCATTTGAAGCGGTCCTGGGGACCAAAGATGATTTAGAGAGTTGAGTGCCTTGATCAGGACACTCACGTCCTTGATATTTATGTGCTAGCATCTGTCCTTGATGTCCCTCAACTACTCCACTTTTATCCCTCCTGAAACTTCTACCCAAGCAAGTCCAAAACATCTGTGGTAACTGACTGTTTTGGAGCAGGGAGAGAGAAAAGGAGACCAGGATATAAGGATACCTGTTGTCTCCATCAAAATATGTCTCTTCTGACAAACCCCAGCACTGGAATTTGAAAAGATAGAGGTTGCTGATGCCAAGACCAAAGAGATTTCAGATACCACTGTATCTTTCTTGTGTGGAGTCTTCCCAGGAATATCACGAGAATCATAGATGCCATGAGACCCCAAATCCTGAGGTATTCCCTTGCGGTGACTGAACTCTGAGAGGAAAACATTAGAAAAAGATCTGGATAAAGATGTTTTTTTTCCTGTGGAAAGAAAGCTCTTTGAATTGAGATGTCTTAGTTGACACCACAGGGCCACAATCCTGTGTGAAGCAGTCAAGAAAATCTTTTGAATGTTCTCCTGGAATCTGAACTTGTATAAGAGATCTCTCACACAACAGAAAGAGATTCATGACACTTTGAATAAGACTCTACAATGATAAACAAGTTGTCTAAATAGGGAAAATGTGGATACCCTGTAGCCTGCAGTGAGCTATAACTAGAGCTAGACACTCTGTGAACATTCTTGGTGCAGTGGATAGTCCAAAGGGTAAGGCAGAGAACTGATAATGTGACCCAGACACACAAAACTTAAGAGCCGTCTGAAGTCTTGATGTGTGGGGATGTGATAATAAATGTATTATAAGTCTAGTGTTACCAGGAGACTTGAAAGATGAAAATGTGGTAATGGGTTGTTAAGTGACATCATTTTGAATTTAAGAAATTTCACAAACAGGTTTAGGAACTGATTCTATCATTCCCTGGGGTAGCATGTGATAAAGAACAGGTGGAAACAAAAGAGCCTGACCTGAAGGATGAGGAATGACCCCCTGGAAAGGATGAATTTCCTCCCACTGCCATCTGTAACCTTTATGAATGAGTTTCAGAAGCAAGTTGTGTGAAACAATCCATTGCCATGGAGAAAAACAGATGTTTAGAATTTCTGGTTGAAAAAAGGGATCAGGAGGGGGGGAGTCGCAAGGTTTCTTGATAGCTATTCAGACTTGTTGAACTGCACTTTGTTTTAGGAGGTTCAAGACTTCTGTTCAAGACTTCTGTTTGGAACACCCTTTTCATCTTGTCTTAAACATCTGTTTACCTGAATTTTGTTGAGACTGATTATTCTGTTTTTTGCCAGAAATGGATGAAGAGATACAAAAATCCTTTGGACAATTTGGAAAAGGAGGGCTGAAACATCTTAGGGATTCCCTGGATCAGCTTGCCGCTTTTATCACACTTTTTCATCATGTCTGTAGCAGAGGGCCCAAACAATAAATTTCTATCCAGGGGAGAATTTAAAATCTTATTTTTAATATCATATTGGAGGTTTTGAGAATGAGTCTTGCAAACTCCTCAAAAAAGTACCAGTTGCCTTAGCAACTGAAAGACTTATCAACAGAGTCATACATGCACTCCAAACCATGAGTAGTGACACGTGAAACAGAGAAAACTAAATTATTTAAAGCAGATCTGTCCTCACAAGACGAAACTGCAGATAAAACATATCTCATATTTCTGCAATATGCCAGAATAAACTTTAGCATTCAAGCCTGATGATTTAAAATTCTGAAATTCAAAGGTGCAGAAGTATATACCTTTTTCTCATACCTATCAATATTTTTCCTTCCTTATTAGAAAGAGTAGAAATGGAATTAACTAAGAGCTTAGCAGCAGATGAGTCAACTAAAGCTATGGCTGCTGGGTCAGGTTTGAGAGTAGTGCATAAAAATTTAAAAAGACTGACAAACGTTATACATCCTTAAAATTTTAAAAAGACTGACAAACTTTATATATCCTATTGGCCTTTTTAGGGACAGCTGGCTTACTATCAAGAAAATTGAGGCAGTAAGACACACATCCTCTAAAGCAGATAAGACAGGAGGAATGGGTGTATGTTCTGGAAAATCCTTCTGGAACAACTCAGAATATTTTCAGAGGGACTGAGAATCCTAAGTGTTCTCCCACTGAAAATACTGGGACATTCTAGCAATAGTCTCAGAGAAAAAGAATATTCCACATGGAAATTCATAAAGTGAGCTGTCCTCTGAGTATAAATCAGAAATCTTAGGAGAAAACCCTGAATCCATCCCTGCATCTTCCTTTTCAGATCCAGAATCTTGAATCTCTTCAGAAAAGGAGGCATCTCTCCCTGAATCCATCCATGCATCTTCGTTTTCAGATTCGGAATCTTGAGTCTCTTCAGTAAAGAAAGGAGGCATCCCTCCTTATTTTACTAGAAACTACTCTACAGGGAGGATCAATAGCCTGAATCAAACCCTAAGCCAATCCTAGTAAACTACTCCTATCCAAAGAAATTTGATAAATGCTTAGATTTCTGTATTTTTTTGACAGGTAAAATGGAGCCAACCATATTACTAATGTCAGCCATTGCTTCCCATGGGATGATCACAGAATTCTGACACAACAGGAAACCTTCCCTGTTCCTTCTGCCAGGACTGACAAAAGTTTTCCTCCCTTGTCCGATGAGGGGAACCCCAACAGCCACAGAGGACATGGCTAACCCCAGACCATAGTGTCCCAGGTAAAAGATGGGTGGTTTGAGGTACAACAAATGGTCACAAAGTCACCCACCTGTGGCTGAAGCAAATTGCTAGCCTATTGTAGGGGCAAAGGCTGTTTGCTTAACTTTTTTTTTTTTTTTGTGGCTGGAAAAAGGATGACTGTGGGAATGACAATCTATTATATCAAGAATCAAATGGCTAACACCAACGTCAGACAGTAATAAATTTAATGGCAGCAAAGCTTTCAGGTGTAAAATACCCTTCCTCAGTGCTTAATAAACTTCACCATAAAACAGATCATTTATATATATATATATATATATATATATATATATATATATATATATATACATCAATTAATTAAATCTCACAGCCAATAAAACAATTAATCACAGTAATAAATCCGTAAAGAAACACACACACACACACACACACACACACACACATATATACATATATATATATATATATATATATATATATATATATATATATATATATGAAACAAATATAAAATACATTATACTACTAATATCCTTAAAATATTACGTACTATTATAGAATAAAATAATGTTGCTAACAATTTATATTAAACAACCCATTGTTTTAACTTTAAAACAGGTTTAATAGAGACCATTTGATTTAAACCTGGTAAGTGCTCAACTTGTAGACGTAGAATCCATTGTAATTCCATATTTTCCAATTTTATGTTTAGATCACCCCTTCTGAGGGATCTTGTCATAATATCTATAACCCTAAATTTAAAACTATGACCTGTATTTTCAAAAACATGTTTAGCTAGGGAATTGGTTAATATTTGCCTTCTTATCTTAGAATTATGTTCAGTGATTCTATCTTTTAAACGTCTAATAGACTTTCCTCCATAAAAACATGTACATGTTATGCAGGTAGCCAAATATATGATGTTATTCGTATTACATGTAGCTGAACAACAACATGTAAAGGACTCACTATTATTAGGATTAATAAAAATATTATTAGTCTCAATAAATGCACAACTACAACAATTATGACAAGCAAAATTACCATATTTAACAATTTTGCTTCTCACATGTGACTCCCTCAAATCTTTATAACACAGTCTTTCCTTAAGATTACTACATTTCCTATAGGCAAACAATGGTTTGTTGGTGATGATATTATCTAAACCAGAAAAACTTCTAAGAATACCCCAATTATTAGCTATAATTTGTTTAATTCCACCGCTACATCTACTAAATGTAGTGATATAGCAAACATTTGCATGATGGCTATCATTACTGTTATTATTGTAATTACTGGCACCCTCACCAAAAAATGGAGTACACAAAGTTCCTCTGTTCTGTAAAGCATAGCATCCTCAAGCAATTCATTTCCATAACCTCTGTTCTTAAACGCAATAAGGGTTTCATCAATCTGGTCAATATATCGAGTCATTTGTATTCAGTCTGCTCATACACATAACCTGACTTCTAACCACCCCCTTATATATATGAGGGGGTGCATACTAGTTCTATGCAAATACTTATTTTATTCACATTCTTCTTATAAACAATGGTTTGTAATTTCAGGCCATAATAATAGATGTTAATATCCAAAAATTGTATGGTATTCCTTGAGTATTGCATAGAAAATTGTAAGAAGTGTGTGGTATTGTTAAGATAATTTACATATGTAATAAGATCAACCTCATTTCCTTCCCATATTAAAAAATATAATCCACAAACCTCTTTAAAAATAATATTTTTCCCCCTGATAACCAGATTCCAAATTTATATGATGATCCTGCCACTCACTTAGTACCAGTGTGGCATAACTATTAGCAATGGGGGTGCCCATTGCAACCCCCGTCATCTGATGATAATATTTTTTATCATACACAAATATATCACATTCTAGAACACTCTCCAAGAGTTGGCATAAGGTCTCTATTTGTCTACCTGTGCCATGTCTATATCTGTTTAGGAGGTCTCTAATAGCTGTAACACCATATTCATTCGGAATCATGGTGAAAAGGGATTTTATATTCATAGTTACCATAAGGAAGTTATTCAATGTTTTCTTGCTATACCATTCATATAATTGCTTTAAAAAATCATTAATGTAACTTTTTACATACCTTAAATATTTATCAAGTGAGATATCATTCATGACTTGTAGGTCATATAGTAATGCATTAATCTTATTAATAATCTCATCAACCTGAATACTATTTATTTCTATAAAAGCCTGAACATCATTAACTATTTCCAGCATGTTATTGTGATAATCTAACTTATTCATTATCATGATGGCTCCCCCTTGTCAGCTTATTTGATTACTATATCATTATTTTTTTCTAATTCACATAAAGACCGCTTTTCTTCAGGAAAGCACTGAAGGATTCACACCCAAAGCTGCCTTTGGCTGCTTGACAGTTTGGGCACATGGAAGATGCCCTGAAACTTTGGAAGCTTGCTGGTAGGATATAACCCATATGCAGCAGTGATCAATTTGATGAACATTATACTGTTCCCCCTTTCTCTGAATCCCCCTTGCATGCTACTAGGAGGGATACAAAAAACTATTTATTGTCAGCTTGGCTGCACCTAACAAGCCTATCTCCCCTACATAACAACCATGAACATCTGCTAACAAATCTCCAAATGTACGAGTGCATTGCCTTGATATTAGCAACATAACTCCTCTTCTAGGCTTCTTGGAATGGGAAAGATTTTTCCCATACCAAGTGCCCTCTTAATAAAGAATTGTGTTTTTTATCATCCAAATGTATCTCTTGCAGATCCATTATTCAACTTTTAGTCTTTCTTAACTAAGTTACAATTCTATTTTTCTTAACTAGATTGGTTCACATTCTAATATACCAAATTAATTTTCCATCCCCTATGATAAAAATCTTTGCAATCCTTTACAAATTGTGAACCCATAGCTCTTAACAACCAATGCTTGCTTCACTGACACATACTGACTAATTATACAGAGAATATGAGATTCAGCTGAAAAAAATGAAATGTACTAACTTTTTTATAAAACTTTATACAATTAAATTTGAAATCTTTTTGTGAGTTAACTGACATATGAGCACAAACATTTTCAGAATAAATGTACAACATATGCAAAGTATTAAAGACAAACATTTGCCTGTACAGTCAGGCAATAACCAATTCAGACTTGGTTGAACTTGCTAGTGTCTCACTAATCCCAATTATCCAACCCCCACCCAGATACCCAAATATCCTCTAAGCATATTTCAAATATTTCAGTTCCCCTGGCTCTTATTATTCAAATTGTAATATTATTTCAACACATTTTATACAGTCTATTATCTTAATTTACTTAACCCTGCAAGAAGTCCTTTCACCTTGTCTGATAAACAATAAGCAAACATTATTAAAATCCAACACAGCCACCTCAAGACAAGAACTACTCTGTACCACCCCCACAGTGAAAAATACCAAAAGTATCCATCTTAAAAAACAAAATATTCACAGTTAAACAAGATAAAAATAATGTTTTATAATTAGAAATAACTTAGTCCACAGTCAAGAAAGATAAAACAGTGCTTTACAAACATCAGGTGATTTATTCTTTGACCTCACTGTACTTTTGTACATTCTTCTTGCAGTTGTTTGTTTTTGCAACAAACATGCTTTAAAAGTTCTCAGGTCTTTATGTTGCATAGTTCTAAGTTGTATTAGGCTATTCAGAGCAGTAAGCAATAACTGTGTGGACCATTCTCCAATCCCTGTCATTCTCTTTCATTCACTTTCTCTCCATCTTTTGCCTTATAGTCCCAAAGCCTTTTCTTCTGCTTCACCTGTGTCAGCAAATGTCTTAAATCCCTTCAGGAAGAAAATTCGAAACACCATTACGTAATACAGTCTAAATTTAAGCTTTGTCATTCTTCATTTCTTCATTGCAACTAGAAACTTCAAAGAACCATGAATGGTTCCCATGAATTACCACATCAACTGTAGTCCACTGAACACAGAATGCGTTATAAGAGATCTGGGAACACAGGTTGACAGCAACCTTTCTTTTGACCACCACATTGCCACTGTGGTCAAAATGTCATTCTATGTGGCACATCTCATTACTAGGGGTTTTGCATCTAGGAAGAAAGAGGTCATTGTCTCCCTCTACTCTTCCCTCATTAGGCCAGTCATTGAGTACAATGCCCCATTTGGCATGTACCTCACTAAACATCTGCAACAACTGGAGAGGCTGCAAAAGTACCTCACAAAGAGGATCCTAGGCCTTAAACATTTGTTCTATATGGACAGACTCAAAAAAACTCCAACTATTCTCTGTCTCATATCGCCTACTTAGAGGCGATCTCTGCTTGACTTACAAAGCCATGTCTGACCCAGCTATGTTAGAAATGCTACATCTAAAGAAATCCCAATCCCTCCACACCACACACTCCAGAGACCTCAACCTCATTACCACAATCAACTGAATATGCTGGAGGAACAAGTTTATAACCCAGAGACTGCCCATGCTATGGAATAGACTTCCTATACATGTCAAGCAGAGCACCTCATTGGCCCTCTTCAAGAGAAATCTTGATGAGTGGATGGTAAATAGAAATTCACCCCAGGGATCACTCCAGTGGCTCTGTTTGACAGAGGCTCTGGGAACTAAGGTCGGGTGGCACAATGCCAGGGTAATCCTAGGGGCTAGGCTTGTAAAGACTTGAGAGCCATTAGCCTTGTACACACCTATGAACACTCATTTGTGATCAACCTTGTTTGCACAGCAATGTCAGAATGTTTTCCTTAAACGTATAAGTCTCTACTCTTATCAACGTATGCTGTGGGCACTGAGAAGGGAGAGATGTAAGAAGGGAAAATGTTTAGTATTTTATGTAATATTCTGTTCTTAGAAATTGTTTCAATACAGATCCTGACAGTTTAGGCCTGTGCTGAAATCTTTCTACTTCCTAGTGCCAACATGGACAGTGCAATCACAGTTGACTTGTTCGAGGAGACAAGTCCTTGACTGCTTAGTTTCTCACATATGTGTATTCTTTTACAATAAAGGAGATTATTCTTCTGTGCTGAACTGGGCTGCATGATGTTATTTTTGACCATAACAGATTTCAGATGTCTGTGAGTTGCTTCTGCAGATATCACTTTTTGGGCCCATTCTTAACTGGTTTTCTGTCTGTTTCATTTTTTCATGTATGATTTCACAGCTACATTTTTTCACCTTCAGCAGAATTTGAAATCTCTACAGGTAACCTTTTGTCACATGATCTTTTTAGTAGTTTAATGGTTGGTATGAGAGCGGGTTAAATTGCATGAGAGTGGGAGCCAGTGTGGAGTTAGTTTGGTAAAAGATACTCCATGAACTATAAAAAGAAAGTATATAATCCTTGCTTAGAAATTTTTGAAAATCCCCTCCAGCCCCAGCCTACATGATAATCATATGGATTTATTATTGGAGCTGCTATACTGTTGCTCATCTTTATTCTACTGCATTTTCTTTTTCATAAGAAGCCACCTGCACTGTAAGTAATAAACAATTTTTTATCAACGATAAACACTTGGTTAAAAACAGAGACAAATGTTTGGTTAATATTGAGCAAAGACCACGCATCCTAAGTCTTATACTTATTCTGATGCATTGTATACTTATGCAAAGACAATGAATGTTATTAACTGTTGGGTGCATGTGCATATACTAACTACACATGACAAAAGTATTCCTTTGTTTTGAGTACCAGCAACAGAGATAGAAATAGGAGCAGAATTTGGAACAATCTTTTTGACTAATAACAAAAAAAAAAGACAGACATAATACTTGGCATAATGCTGTCCCCTTTAAACTGGTTCCACTCCAATTATCAATGGGTGTGAAGGGACATACATGCTACATTAAAATTGGAACACTTCCTGTTTGGTGGAGCAACTGCAGTGTTACCTGGAGAATATGTAATGGGTCTGGAGGGCAGGGTATGACCATGTTGTATGAGTTTTTTTACGTATGTGGAGACCTAGCTTACCCTTTGTTACTAATAGACTGGCCAAGATGTCATTACATTGGTTGTGTCATTCCAGCTGTTTGACATACAGAGACTTTCCCAGAGGGAAAATTTGCAATACTTGCCAAATGATGGAGGCAAAAGACATTAGAAATCCAGTGGGGAAGATAGATGTTTCTTGAGTTTATTAGCATAACATAGAAAAGACTGTATTCAAAGGATTGTTACATATGGACTTGGGTAATGGCGTTATTTAAGGAGTGGATATTTTGCCTGCCCATGGGGAAGTAAAGTCATTTTGGGATGAGAAAACTGCCTAAATTATTAGAAATATTGAGTAATGTAGCTTTTGAATCAGTTAATCGGATTACAATTGAAATGACTGCCTTACATAGTATAGTGTTGCAGAATCACAGGGCACTTGACTTTGCTCTTGCTTCTACAGGTAGTACATGCACAGTGAACCAAATGGAGTGCTGCTCATTTATTCCTGATAATGAGTGTTCTATTCATGGTCACTTAGACATGATACAAAAAATTGCAGAGTTGTCTCATGCCAAAGAAGTTGACAGTACCGTATGGCCATGGTTGACTAACCTTTTTCCTGGTTGAGGAGGAAGTATTTTTAAATTATTTATGCTCATTGCTATAATATTGCTATTATTGCTATTATTATTATTATTATTATTATTATTATTATTATTATTTTGGACATTATTTATGTACAAAATACTGAGCATGAAGCTTCTTGAATATAGAAAAAGTATTAAATTGCAAAATATGCATATTGAAACTAAAAATGAAATAGTTCCATGGACAACAATTGAAGAACACCATAATGAAGAAGAGGATAGTGATGAAAGTGTGTTAAGAAGCTTTGGACAGATGTAGGACAATCCATTTGGGAAGTGGATTGAAATAAAAAAATACTGAAACTGTCTTTATTCCATCCAAACATAGACATGTGTTTATTTCTCATAAAACCATTTTTACAAAGCATCGGTATAACCGTAGTGCATGTCAAGGTCAGAAGTAAATAACTTGAGTGATGCTTCACAGCATCAGATGGGGTTTTGAGAAGGGAAAGGGGTAAGAAGGGAAAATGTTTAGTGTTTTATACAGTATTTTGTTCCTAGAAATTAAATCTATATTGTTTTAAGATGGATCCTGACAGCTTAGGCCTGTGCTGAAATCTTTAATTTCTTGTGCCAACATGGACAATGCAAACATGAACAGTTCTTTGGAAGATTGGAACTTGTGCCTAATTAGGAAAGGTACAGGTAAAGGATATGCAGATTCTTCAGTAAGCAAAACAACATAGACAATTGGTCAATGGCTAGTCTGATAGATAACAAAATGTCTGTTCAGAAGAATTTACAATATGAAAATAATTGCAGTTGACTTGTTCAAGGAGACAAGATCTTGCTTGCTTAGTGTCCCGCTTACGTATGTTCACTTTCAATAAAAGAGATTATTCTACTCTGTGAAGCATGAAGTTGTTTTTGACCATGATAATACCAAGAGATCCAAATGTTGCCTGAGTCCTGGCCCACTTCTTTCATACTATGATAATTAAATGTTCTTTCGGCAAGCTGTGTCTTCCATATCGGTTTTCTACCTTTTAGTATTTTTTTTACATAGTTTTGTTTTCTCAATTTTCAGTATCATCTAGATGTGAAGTCTTTCTTTAAATCATCTCAACCTCTCAGTCCTTATCCTTTGTTATATAATTGACAAGGTTTGGGCTTACTTTACTTATCTCACTACAAAAGGTATCTTTGAAATCAGCCTAGAGTTTTCTCATAATTACCTTATCTTTCTTATTCACTGATTTACTTTCAGTTTCCTGGTGCACTTTTGTTGTTTGAACAGGAGAATTTCAATGTTCTTGACATATGTGATTCCCTACATTATTTATTTCTCTTACTTTTGGTTTTCCTGCCAGAATGAATTATGAAACATTTTTCTCCAAGTTCATGTCTAATCACAATATTCCCTCAGAATGACTGGATTACATGTCTACTCACTATAGCACCATCACAGGAAGTGGGGTTAGATACCTTACCTGCCATAGCTTTCCAGTTTCTAGTGCTTCCTAGTCAGCCAAAAACTGTAGGAACTTCAAGGCATTCCTGATTAAGACCCTTACTACAGCTTCTATAATACACTTCTGTGACCCCCACTTTCATTTTTATTATGGGATATTATACCCAGAGTAGCAGACTCTGGTGCTTACCTGCATAGAATGGCAGGGATAAAGCTGTTCTGCTTTAAGAATGAGCAAATGAAGCTCCTTCTTGGATGTTCCAGTCTGGAAACAGATTCATTTTGAGCAGGCCTCAAAGGTCTTGATGGAAGAGAAAATAAGCATTGTCCCTCACTCAGTGTCTTTGTGATGCTGTCCCTTCCCTTCTACTCCTTTGCAAGTTTTCTAGGGAGATGATGATCATCAAAGAATGAGGAATACTTCCTTAGTATTTAATATACTTGACTCCACCACTTGTGCAGATACGTTACCCAGAGGCCTTTTCTTCTAGTGCATTAGTCTCAGTCATGACTGTAGTCTATAATTATCAGTGGTGGTTGATGGGGAACTGGTTCTTTGATTTTGGCCTCTCCTTGAAAAACTGTTGCAAAGGAATAGTGGTTTCTCAGTATGGTCATAGATAGCCACATGCTAGGGTTCAAAGGTCTTCTCCAGACAAGGGCTGTGCTCAGACAGCTCTTAGGAAAAGCCTATATATTTTTCAAGGGGGCCAATATATTGTCCTACCTTGAAAAACAAATAACAAACATATAGAAAGATAGATAGGTAGATAGACAGATAGATAGATAGATAGATAGATAGATAGATAGATAGATAGATAGATAGATTCCTTGCATTTTGTTGACCATCCATTTGGTTGACAAGTGTTAGGGGTGCTGCTTTATATTGAATGTATTGACAGGTGAATAATCAAAGTATCTAGAGTATGTTTCATCAAGACAGGGGGTGGAGTTTGGAGGAGGTATGTGTGTTTCTGCAAGTGTTTTAGAGTTAGGGTTAGGGTTAGGGATAGGTGTTGTATGTGTGTGTGGTAGTGTGTGTATTTTAGGGTCAGAGTTAGGATTAGGTAAGGTGATAGATGTTAGTGTGTGTGTGTGTGTGTGTGTGTGTGTGTGTGTGTGTGTGTGTGTGTGTGTGTGTGTGTGTATGTTTGTGTATCTCAGTGTATCTTTTTACAGGAAGTTTTTTTTAAGGTAAGGTGTAGGATTAGGGTTGAGGTAAGGGCAGCGTTAAGTTTAGTACCCATTTCTAAGGTGATGTGGGGGGTGAAGCCAAGATTGGACCTCATGCCCTTTATGGGCTTGAGAGTGGTTATGTCCTTCACAATTCAGTTTATTCACTTTAGCATGAGGCTGCTGAAATGGACTTGAGGTGCCAGTGATTGGTGAATGCATCCCTTACTGATGTCAGATTCTTGTTACCAGGCTTTGGCGTCATGGACTGTCCTCTGCAGTCTTAGTGTTGGTCTTTCTTTCATGCAGCATAAACCATCACACATCTTGAGGACAGAAGTTTTGGCTTTGGCTCTTTTGAAGTTCAAGCACCATACTGAGGATCAGAAAACTCTGTAAGAAAAACTGAAACAAGAATCAGCCCTGGTGCTATCATACAACCAATCTGTGGTGTGGCACACAAACAGAGTGAAATGAACATGTAACCCTTCTGAGGATGACTGATATATGTTTGACAGTACATAGATGGAGAAGTCATCCTTGTAGCAGTTCAGTTTTACAGGGACATGAATATTCTGATGGACTTCCTGACCATGCAGCTTGAGGATCTTCATAACGGTAACACAAAGAGCTTAACTCGTTTGTCACATGGGAGAATGCGGTGCTGCCCATTTTCTTTTCAGTACAACAGAGCAAGAGGGGATTGATATTGGATGCATTTCATATTCTTTGTTGGGGAAGATTCCTTTTAATAATTTCATATTTCATTCTGATGCAAAACCTAATCACAAAATCATTAAGGATGACAAAGACTTCTCATTGCCCTTGCCGGCTGAGAAGGTTGTAGTTTCAAGATCTCGTATCCTTCTCAGAAGCGCTTGACTTCTAGTTTAAATCTCCTACTTCTACAGATCTCCCATCAGGAGTCTCAGAGGTGATTAATGTCACTAAGTAGTGTCCCACTTATCAGACATGTTCTACCAAGTGTAAGCTATTCTCTGTCTGGCATGTCTTTCTGACATGACCATGAGACTTGAATTTCTAGATCAGCAGCAGGCTTACCCATTCTTTGCTTGAGTCTGCTTGTTTGACAGGTTTGAAGCTTATATCTTGGAAGGCATTATTTGTAGTAGCCATAACCTCTTCTCACAGGACTTTGGGGCTTCAAATTCTTGTTTTTAGGCACTAAATCTGGCCCTTCACAAAGACAGTGCTCCTTAGAACAATTCTACATTTATTTTGTAAAGTATTAGAACTGGCCATAAACCAGTCCATTCACAAATTTCTGTCTCCCTCTCTTTGGGCTAAATTCAAGGAAAGGGCTCTTCACAGTCTGGATGTGTACTGCCTGCACAAGTTTTACCTGGAGCAAGTGTGTGATTTTAAAAGGACTAGGAATGTGTTCATTATGTCTGCTAAAAGTAGGGTGGAGTTAGTAAACAAACTCAGAATGAATTGTACTGTGTTTTGCTATCAGGTGCCAAATACCATCTGAAAAATGTTGCTGCTGTTAAAGGCTGCTCAGCTAGAAATGTGGATAGTTCAAATGATTTTTTCAACAATGTTTCTCCTTCAGATGTATGTGGCATTGTCCCCATGGATATCAATTCACTCTATCACCAAGCATTATTGTTTGGATCATAATTCCAGAAGCCAGACCTCCTCTGGTTCCTCGTTATTACATGATTTGGCCTTCTGAGATGTCCCCCTTTCCTCTTTTCTCCAGCCATAACCTTCTAGGAGGTTGATTTTCTACTGCTTGGAATGATTTTAATAGGTATCCACTGCAGAGTGAGTGTTTATCTTTGAACTGTCTTACTTAACACAGTACGTCACACTGCGGCCTGTATGCAGCCAGTGCTTTTTAAATACATTGTGAATTCTGAATTCTAAACACTGCCTAAAGCCTAAGGCAATGTAGAAGACAGCACAGTCTTGCAGCAGTAAAAAAAACAACCTTCAAATTTTCTTTGAAAAGCACAGCATGTTTTGTATCTTACAGTTATGATGACTAGAAAAGCAGGCCATATGTGTTAGAACTGTGACTGTCATGTGACAGCAGGAAGGATGGCTACCCCAACAATGCATAACAATTGGCACATGCTTCTTTATTTTTAACCATATATGGGTATACTGTTCCTTTCATTTACATTCCTGCATTTTCTTACCCACAACTATTTGTGGATGGCAGATATCCTAAACTGCATATGGATGCAAAGTCACATCATTTTGATATTAGAGTATGTCCAAGAGCTGGGGAAGCACCCAAGGAAGAAAAATCCCTCCTTCAATTACAGACTAATCAGCTGCTTTCTAGTCCTTAGGAAGCATCCCAGGGTTTGATTCCTGATGTTCATTTTCAAATTATGAACTTCCATTAGGGCTTTTTCTCCTGAAGAAGCAAGATCAGTCTCTCCAACTGTAAAGCCCTCATGGCCTATCAGACCATTCATTCCCCTAACACATGATATCAAAGGATATACCATGAGAGGAAAACAAGAAATGGATCTAGAAGGGGATGAGAGGATTCAACATGTGGCATCCAAGGACACCATGTGAAGCAAACAAGAACTGCAGATCACATCCATTGCTTGGTAGGGAATAACAGGACTTTATTTAGATACTGCTAAAAGCACCTCTTTGACTAGAAAGTAAGAAGCAATATGCACCATACTGGTCCAGTGTGGTTCATGCTTCTTTACACCTGCACTCTCTGGTTAAAATGCTATATGCTGCTTGACTGGCTTGCAGAACCCCCCTACCCTGAATTCTACTGGAGGAGCTGCATTTCTTGGCCTCATTCTAGATGGAGCTGTTGCTGCAGAAGACCTCACCAAATGCTAGGATAGGTGAGCTGGCATTGGCTACTCATCCACACTCAAGTGTGCTAGCCTGTTTATAGCATTTACAGTGTTTTTGTGTAAGTTACTGTTGGTTCTGTAAAAAAATAAAACATATATATATATATATATATATATATATATATATATATATTCTTGTTTCCCACCTTTTCTAAGCTAAATTAGTCCAGATTTCAGGTTTTGATGAATTCTGGGCTGTGGTACAGTTCCTGAGTTGCCCATATCCTTACTTGGGTAGGAGGAAGCTTCTCTGTTCACCAGTGAGAGTGAGGAGCTTTGAGCGGCCTATCTGTCCCTGGAGGAGTGGTCTCAGCCCAGCAACAAGTAGCTTATTGGCCTTTTTGGGCCATTTCCTATCTCTTTCAAGTTCCCTGCTTTAAAACAGTATTTGCACAGTTTTGCGCCTGTATACAACTCGGCACAGCTCCTCGTGGTGTCCTGCAGAGTGTTGCAAGCAGCAGAGAGACAAAAAGAGAGACTTTAACTGATTAAGTATTTTTTTCTACATTTCTAACTGTGACTGCATTTTTTTGCTGAAAAGCAGGTTTTCTAGCATACCTGTGATTTAAAAAAGCTATTTTCTAACTGTTTACACTTCTATAAGTAGTTTTTTAGTCATTTTTGTGTTGTTTAACTGTTGTAGACTACACACTCAAGGCGCTAGCCTGTTTATAGCATTTACAGTGTTTTTGTTACTGTTGGTTCTGTAAAAAAAAAAATATATATATATATATATATATATATATATATATATATATATATATATACATATATATATTCTTGTTTCGTGCCTTTTCTAAGCTAGATTAGTCCAGATTTCAGGTTTTGCTGAATTCTGGGCTGTGGTACAGTTCCTGAGTTGCCCATATCCTTACTTGGATAGGAGGAAGCTTCTCTGTTCACCAGTGAGAGTGGGGAGCTTTGAGCAGCCTATCTGTCTCTGGAGGAGTGGTCTCAGCCCAGCAACAAATAGCTTATTGTCCGTTTTAGGCCAATTCCTATCTCTTTCAAGCTCCTGCTTTAAAACCCGCATTTGCGCGGTTTTGCATGGTTTTGCGCGGTTTTGCGCACCGCCAGTTACGCAGGTTTAAACTATTTATGGCTCCACAAAGTCTGCTCTTCAATTTTTCCCTTAGAACTAGTCAAACTCTCAAGTTAAGCACTAAACCTTCATTTTTCAGGCCAGCACTTGCTCAAATTTCTCAGTAAAGCACTAACAAACGCTAGCACTGCACCCCCTTATATTATATAGAAGTAAAAAGCTCCCTATTCGTCCCACCCGGACAATCAATAAAACAGTTCATTAAATTATTCAGGCATGTCCAAAGGGCAGTTTCAGGTCTACACTCCAATCCAGCTGTTGAATCTGGGAATCTTGAGGCAATGCTACAATTGCCTTATGTACACAGACAACCCTCTCCTCCTTCCAACAAACTCAAATATGTGTGAGAGATACAACTATACAGCCAAACTGGAGGGCAAGCTGTCTCCACCCAAGACTGGAACAGCCAGTCAGGAGGAGAAGGGAACCATTTGCACCACAAAACCAGTCTCACATAGACCAATCATATCTGCACCAACAAACAGGACACATAAACACACAAAGACATACTTGGAGGCTCTAAATAAAAACCTGCCAAAGCAGCAGAGACCTGCAAAGCAGACATCCAAGCAATCACTACCCCAAAACAATATTCACGTATCACATACTTCACAAAGTCTGTGTGCCATACAAACGCAGCCCTTACGGCTAAATAACACACCAAATACACTAGTAATAGGAGACTGTGTTGTCAGGCACACTGACATCCTGCTCACCAGACTGAACAAGGAGAAGGTCACTGTAAGCTGCCTGTCGGGTGCCAGGATCTGCCACATAACACAAGTACTCAGGTCACTCCAAAGCAAGTACAAATATGACTCTGTCATTGTCCATGTTGGTGTGACTGACCTGAGAAGTACCTCCCTGGACTACATGAAAAGAGACATGGAGGAGCTCTCTGATCATGTAGCCCAGGCCGGTATGACCCTGACCCTGAGTAGCAACTTGCCCTCACCAAGAATGATGCCACAGTATAAAGACAAAATGATCAATTTTAACAATTGGCTAGACTATTGGTGTCATTCAAAGGGGATTTAGTGTCTGTCAGCCTGGGATGACATGCTTGACAAGCCATGCTGCTTCACTAGAGACGGCTTGCACCTGCCATCCCTGGGCTTTTGAATACTGGCTAAGGTTCTTGCCACCCCCATAGTGCCTTTATTAGGCAAGTCTCAAAAGACAAACCCGCCTCCATAGACAACACAAGAAACAAAAAACTGAGGGTAATGCTACTCAATGCCAGAAGTCTAAACCTCAAAATGCACACACTCAAGGCACTCCTCGGTATGGAGAAAATCGATATCTGTGCAGTAACATAAACCTGGTTCAAGGCTCCAGAGAGCACCCCAGCACTACCAGGCTATAACTCTTACCATACCTTTCGGCCCAAGAACCCGGACCGAAATACAAAATGCGGGGGTGTATCCATCTTCATCAAGGATACCCACACTTCCAGGTTAGTGGCACTGCACGAGGCCTCGGAGACCATCCACGTGCAACTAACAGTAGGCAAAACTGCTTTTCAGTTTGTCACTTGCTACAGATCACCCACCTTGTCTCATTACCCCTACTAGGCATTCCTGAGAACATTGGAGAATATGAAGGTCTCACCAAACACCATGATATTGGGTGATTTCAACTGCCCAAACATTGACTGGGAAAACTACTCAAGTCCCAACTCCCTTGCCCAATGTTTCCTGGAATTTATAAACTCTAACACCCTGGAACAACCTGTCACCACTCCCACAAGAGGTGACAACATATTGGACCTGGTCATCACCAACATGGGGGCTCAATGTTCCACACCAGAGGTAAACCCCTCATTGGTAAGATCAGACCATAAACTAATCACACTGGACATCCACATCCTGACCCCACCCCCAGCCAAAGAAACCACTGTGAAAAACTTCTCAAAAACAAACTTCACAGTTCTCAAGACAGAGGTGGAATGTTTCAAGGCTCTCGGGGTAATGGAAAATGCTGCCCAAACCGCAGTATCCTTTACAAATGCATTTTATGAGCACCTACAGGAATGCATGGATAGAGCCATCCCAAGTAAAACCAAGACTCACTCCTCCAAAAAGAGGAGACCAGTCTGGTGGACCCTACCCATAAATAATATATATAACAGAAGGAGGAAACTACTACATGATAGAGCAAAATCCCAAAAAGGGGAGCATCCCTGATCAGTATTAGCAAGAAACTACGATCCCTCATAAAATTATCCAAGGCCAGCTTCGAAAGAAAAATCGTCAAAGACTCTAAAGATAATCACAAAGCCTTCTTTAGCTATGTCAAAAATCTAGGAAGCAACTCGCAGATCTGCTCTGAGCTGGTGTAAAATGGTAAAAAATACACCAAACCCACTGACATTGCCAACATCCTGGCTGACAGGTTCAGTGCAAACTTTACCCCCCCCACCCCCAAAAGGGCCCGTGTCCATCCCAGAAGAATGTAGACCCCCAGACATCACAGACACACAGGTGAAAACAGCCCTCTCCAAAGCCAAAAACACAGCATCAATAGGACCGGATGATATCCCAGGCTGCGTCTTACACGAGCTCCAAAAAGAACTAAACCCTCATATAAATTCACTGTTCAAACTCAGCCTTACTACAGGATATGTACCCAAAGAATGGCATACAGCAACAGTCATCCCGCTCCACAAAGGTGGCACCACAACGGATCATGGGAACTATCGCCCTATAAGACTGACTAGCCTGGTCTGCAAGGCTATGGAGTGCATCATCATTGATCTAATAAACAAAGACATTGGGAACCTAAAGACACTGGACCCTACCCAATTTGGCTTTGTTAAAGGCAGATCTTGCCTCTTAAACCTAGTAGACTTCTTTGAAACAGTTACCAAGGCCATAGACATGGGAAAGGTAGTCCACACAGCCTATCTAGACCTCGCTAAGGCTTTCAACAAAATACCCCACTCTGCCATTATAGATAAGCTCACCAGCTTGAACATTAATCCCTATGTCACGAGATGGGTTGCAGACTGGCTCATGGACAGAACTCACATGATCAGAGTTACGAGTGCCATGTCCGACTCCAAACCGGTTACAAGTGGCATCCCACAGGGCTCAGTCCTGGGACCCCTCTTGTTCGGTATATACTTTTCTGAGGTACAGGCAAGCACAGGAGGACTATGGCTGACCAAGTTTGCAGATGATTGCAAACTGGGAGCCATAATCAACTCTCCAGCTGACACAGACATCCTACAGAAGGGTCTTATGGAGACGAATACCTGGTGTCAGAACAATGGCCTCAAGCTAAATGCCAAAAAGTGCATAGTCATCCCCTTTGGGAAAAACAAAGTGCCCACGAACTACCACATAGGTGGTAATCCACTAAGTACGGAAGATGTAATTAGGGATCTGGGAACCCAAGTAGACAGCAACCTCTCCTTAGATAGTCACATTGCCAAAGTGGTTAGAAAAACCTTCTATATAGCCCACCTAATCATGAAAGGGTTCACATCTAAATCAAGAGAGGCATTGTGCTCCTCTACTCATCCCTCATCAGGCCTATATTAGAGTACAATGCCCCATTTGGGATGTACCTTACCCGACACCTGCAACAGCTGGAAAGACCCCAGAAGTATCTCACCAAGAGGATCGTGGGCCTCAAACAGATGCCCTATGCAGCTAGACTAAAGAAACTCCAGCTCTACTCAGTTGCTTACCACCTACTCAGAGGTGATCTCTGCCTGACGTACAAGGCCATGTCTAACCTGGAATTAATAGACAAGCTCCACGTCAAGAAAACCAGATCCCTTAGGACTACACTTTCCAGGGATTTAAACCTCAGCACACCAATAAATAGGACAAGCTGGAGGGATAGATTCATATCCCAGAGGCTTCCCTCACTCTGGAATAAAATCCCAATCCATGTTAGGCAGAGCCCCTCACTGACCTTTTTCAAGAGAAATCTTGACGAGTGGTTGGGAAATCGTAAATTTACTCCAGGGATCACTTCTATGGCCCTGCTGGACAGAGGCTCAGGAATCTAATCAAATCCAAATGGGAGGCGAAAGCCAACACATTCTGGCTAGGCTTATAAATGCCCTAGGGCAGATAGCCTAGTACTACCTATGAACCTATGAACCTATCCCAGTCTCTACCAGACAACTTTCACCAGTGCATGAGATGTTAGAGCAACCTGGGTCATTTGAGGAATAATTAGGGTCAAAACTTCATTGCTATGGAGCCAGTCGGAAACAACTTAACTATACCTTAGAAGTGCAGTTTTACAGATCACCTGTGAGTATGTGCACCCATCTGCCTCCACCTGTAATGTCCTAAGGTGGGATGACACCAAAGTGAACACATTATTACATGGGGAGCAGATGATGTAGCAGTTTGGAACAGGTCTTAGTTTACTTACATCACTCAGCAGGACACATTTCTGGGACATTACCGAGAGTGATATAGTTATGTTGTTTACACTAGAACATAGGTTCACCATGTCCTACAGAGCATGCACATAAGCCAAATATGATGTGCATTAAATATGTCAGCTGCGTATAGTGAGGAATTGTAATGTTCATCAGTTGTTTACACTGAAAGTGAATAATGTTTTTACAAGGTAGACAATTTGTATAGAGGACTCAAATTCTGGCATTATGCTTCTTGTAATATCAGTGAGGTGGGAACAGGAATACATCCAAGATGGGTAGGAGTTCAGAATGAGAGCAATAATACTGTATTGAAAATGTGCATTGGGGGATGGGATTGAAAATTTTAGGATGGATTATTACTTTGTCATAAATGTCAGTAATGTGAAGTTTACCTAAACAAGTAATGGTTTAGAACGAAGGCCAAATGTAATACCAAAGCCAAACCAATGGATGTTGCAGTACCAGAACCAAAAAAGGAATGGTGTAGTACCAAAACCTAACTAAGGAATGGTGCAGTACAACAACCAAAACAAGAGATGGTGCAGTACCTAAGCCAAACCAAAGGATGGTGCAGTACCAAACAAAACCAAGTAATGGTGCAGTACCGCAACCAAAACTAGGAATGGTGCAGCACCAAAACCAAAAAAGGAATGGTGCAGTACCAAAACCAAACCAAGGAATGGTGCAGTTTGTCTGTGTCTTTCAGCTTTTCCCAGTTAGGGGTCGCCACAGCGGAACTCCAGTCCGCTAATGATTGGCAGTAGAGTTTTACGTGCTGGCTTGCCGGGCCTAATGCACAACCTTCAACGAAGGAACGCCCATTCACGCATGTCGCCACACAGAAGACGCTCTAACTGAGAATGAAATGGGCAACGTCGAACTGTGAGGCGACAACACTACCGCAGCACCACCACCGCAGTAGTTGAGGACCAAAACAAGAGATGTTGTAGTACCAAACCAAGGGATAGTGCAGTACCAAAACCAGACCAAGGAATGGTGCAGTACCATGACCAAAACAAGAGATGTTGTACTATCAAACCAAGGGATAGTGCAGTACCAAAACCAAACTAAGGAATGGTGCACTACCACAACCAAAACAAGAGATGTTGTAGCACCAAACCAAGGTATAGTGCAGTATCACAACAAAAACAAGATATGGTGCAGTACCAAAGTTAAACCAAGGGATGATGCAGTACCAAAACCAAAACAAGAGATGGCATAGCACCAAAACCAAAATGCAAGATGGAAAAGACTCAAACTTAGGAATGGTATAGCATGCAAACAAAAACAGATGATAGTTTAGTAACAAAGTTATATCAAAGGCTGGTGCAGTACCAACAACAAGCCAGAGAATTCTTTTGCATGAAAACCAAACCATAGGCTGGTGTAATACTGAAACCCAAATATGGTATGGTGTAGCACCAAAGCTAAGTAAGGACTTTTGCAGCACCAGAACCAGACATGGGATGGTATAGCACCAAAACACAAGATGCAGAGGAATAATGCCTTAACTACAGCTCGGGTGACCGGGGTTCCATTACTGGCTCAGGCATCTGAGGCTCTGCAGGGAGAGAATGGCATGCCAGTCCCGGGGTGGGGTGGTATAATTGTCTAGGCATTCCCTGTGGGGTGGTATGGTCCACAAAGGGCAGTAGTCTTTGGTCATAATGGAAGAAGGTGTGTATGTGTGTGGGAGGTGAGGGTAGGTCATTAAAACTATCACAGTAGCAAGGATGACATATGGTCTCAGGATGCACTGATGTTCCTCGTCAACCCGTACTCTATTGGAGCAAGTCTAAGAGAGATTTGAAGGGTAGGTAAACCCACATAGGAAAGGAAACCAGGATGAGATGATCCCTGGCTGTGTGGGAGGGGAAAAACAGAAGCTAGTGTAGTCCCAAATCTGAACCAAATGATGATGTAACACCAAACCAAGGGCTAGTGTAGTACCAAAACCAGAACACAGGATGGGGTAGTACCAAAACATTATAAACAAGTATAGACATCAGCTGTCCTTTTGCATTCTAAATTAGTATGAACATCAGCTGAAAAGATCAATAATTAGAAAGTATAGCAGTTAAACAAGTAACTGCAGTTATATCTATAATTTTGAAAGTACTTGGTAATGTGAGTGTGTGTATTTATAGTAGAAAAGAATGCAAGCCTTGTGTAATATCATTTACTAATACAATGTGGAAACAGATAATGCTAGAAAAAAAATTGCTTATGCATTTATTTATTTATTCATTTATTTACTGCCACAAACATTTTGGCAGCGGTCCCACAACCCCTTCTTATGTATTCAATATTTTTTTATCTGTTGAATTGTGATGGAACCATTCAGGCTCAATATTTGTTTCTTGTAACATCTGAATACTTATACTGGCACTATGCACATCTACTTCCAGAGGATCTCTCATGGGATATCCCTATTCTTTATTCTAGCAGTATGGGAGATTCTCACATTAGAATATTGAAAAATGTTGGTGAACCCCAGTGCCTGATACAGAGTTTAGTAGTGCAAACTTACATTTGGGGGGGGGAGGGGCAGTGTCTCAAATTCATTCTTTTCCAGTCTGACTCTTCTTGCCATGTTCTTATAAATTAATTCTGTGACCATGCAGACTGAATGAAGACATACTGCATCTCTTTTATAGGAAAATTTTAAGTAGAAACTGGAATGATGTAAGGGACGTGCATGACATAAACAAGTGTTTTCTCTAACTAGTGTTTTCTGCTCTGATTTACAGGTTTATCTTGAAAGAGAAAGGACAAGGAAAGGAAAAACGTATTTGTGGCCTCAAATGGCATGAATGGGTGAATAAACTGATTACATCTGTAAAAAGTAATTTTTATAAGCATTTTAATTGTCTTTTTAACTCCTCTTGGCTTTAATTATCATTTAAATGTGAATATGTTTTGATGCCACCATGTTCATGTTAGTAAGTAAATTCTTCATTGTAGCCTGTGCTGCTGAGATGCAGAATGATGCTTTCCTTGGGGTGGGGCTTGGGGCTAGTATCATTGTTATATGAACTCGTGCAAAGCTCACAACTCATCTCTAAGCAGTAATCTGTACAACCTACTGCTCACTTCTGCTCACTAGTCCACACTTCTCTCACTACTGCTTTGATCTGCACTCCACTTTCTCAACATTTCCCTCTCCCCTGGTCTTCCTACCCTAGCCCCACAGAGAGCCTGCTTGCCTCCCTGATATAATTCTAATGTCAGTAACACAATGCATGTTTTTCTGGTTCTGTTTACAGTATGTAATTCTCAGTGGAACTCATGCCCATCATACAAATAAATGGATGCTTGTAAATATTTGTATATACTGCATATACATTGTTGGATGCTAGAAATGGCTAGGGATTTTGTAGATTAATTTGCTGTTCTTCTCTCTAATTCTCTTCTGGGATGAGCAAGTAAATGGTCCAAATGATTAACCCTCTATCCTAGTCAACAAATGTGTAACCAAAAAAAAGAAGCTAAGTAGACTACTCAAAAACTTGACTTTCAAAAGTAATCCATTTATTCCATCAATTAAGTATTTTTGTCCATGTGGTAGTGTGGGCTTCTTCAGAGCTGACATTGACAAAAAATAGTGTAAGCCCTGTTATATGACTTGCATCATGTGACTTAAAAAAAAATCTAAATAAATACTTTATTGAAAATCACTTAAAAAGCAACTGGTATTTCTAGGCAATCTCCCATCCAAGTACTGACCAATTGTGAAGTTGCTTAGCTTCTGAGTTCATATGGCACATTTGGGGTGATATTCATATGGCACATTTGGGGTGATATAGCCAAAGACAGCAATTTAAAATCACTTAATGTGTATATCATTGTAAAATTAAACATAGTGCATTGCCTTATAAAAACTATGTGCAAATTTATAAAGCAGACAATAGGAGTGTTTATAACTTATCTGCCTCTACGTTTTAACACATTGATAATTCTGTTTCATTCAAACCACAACTGTTGGCTGTGCCCAACCTCATTTGACATTTTAGTTTACAATATCCAAGCCTCATCTCTCAGTGGCTACCCCTTCACATTAGGTTCGACTTTTTCTAAAACTGAAAATAAAAATTTCTTAAAATTAGGACATAAAGGGCATATATGCTCAGGGCACTTCTACAATCTCTTTTTCATATGATAAAACTGATTACAGAAACACATGCATCCTTCCTGTTCACAGCAGAATCTAACCTTAACTCCCTAGTACTGTAAGCTCCACTAATCACACACTTGACCTTAAATTGCTCCATCCTCACTTGAACTAGTAAAGTCTCTGTTCCTAGCTTTGTAGACATAATCTCCAGCCAGGTCTGTTTCCACTAATCCATCATATTTACGTTCCCATAGCACTCTCACTTTGTCACTCAAAAGCCTTTCTGCCTATTGCTCTGTCTGATTTGCTCTCAGCATAGCACGTGCATCTTCTTGTTCCTCCAACCATCTGTTACTTTCTCCTTCCTAAATCATTAGTTTGCATGGATTATATGGAATGAAGAATTTCTCTGATGTTTTGGCCCCATTCCCTCCATCATCTGCTTTAAAATACTAATTATTTGCAAACACGTCTCAGCTGTCCAAATGTTTGCCTCATATGTCTGGTCTGGTTCTTATAAATATATGGGTTCTGACAAGTCACTGAGGACTGAAGATACTAAATTATGGCATGTATTTGAGTTTCAGATTTCATATCTTTCAGAAAATGCACACTAGCACAAATCCTATTATTTTACTAACTTTTTTACATTTATAAGAGCATTATTTAAAGTCCATCCCTATTTTGGGCCTCTACCCCTCCATTATTTTAGGCTTTGCCCAGATGTTTTGCTGTAAGAGTTTGAGAGTTATGATTGCAAAAAAAAATATTGGGGTATTCCACTTTTCTTTAGACATGGACAGAAAGATACACTCCTATTCTCCAGCTGATTTTGCGCAGGAGGAAAACCATAGTATCATACTGCTATGTCTGTAGTAAACATAACATTTTAAACTGTGCTGCTTCAGAGTAAACCTTCGGGTCAGGGAAGGCACCCCCCCCACACACACACACACACATACACCCTCGAGAGCACCATTCCATTCCATGAAACCATTGGTTTCCTTCTGCCCTTCAGGAAATTATTCATTATATTTTTCAATAATTCTAATGCATTCTGTAAGGAAAACCTGAAGCACAAATAAACACAGAGGGGTTATAAAAACTATGTGTTGGATTCTTTGATCAGATTCCAGATTCAACATTTTCCAGCTTGCATTGCCATGTCCTGATATGCCTTGTTCACCAAATCATTGAATGACTCTACCAGACTCACAAATAATTGAACCTCTTGGGTCCTGACACATATAGATAGGGTTTATGATTAAATACTAGGCTAGCTACCCTTGTGGGCCATTCTAAGCCAAGCCAATTTCTCCCAGAGGTGATAATCAAACCCTGTACCTTATGGCTGTAAGGTAAACAACTTAACCATTATACCACCCCACTTACTGGGAACTTAACTTTTGGTTCTATTAGAGGGTCATAATTATTTGGAATAACCACCACGGTACCAGGGTGCACATTCATCTTGTACCCTGACATATTATTAAATCTTTGGATTTCACTGAATATTTTCCTACACCCAGAGTATACCTAGTCAGATATATTAAGACATCATCTGCATGTAGGGAAGTTTTGAAATCATCATCATTTGTACTGTTCATCTCAACTGTGGTGCTTATTTTACTTGCTGGGAACTGTTATAAGTAAACTAGCAAAGAGCATTGGGGATGGCACTGTCTTGTTCTCCTAATCAATAAAAATGGATGCAACAGCCCTGTATGAATTTTAACTCTTTGACTCTGATTCCCTTATAAATTTCAAAAAAGCAACTTTGGTTTCTGTACTATTTCTGACTATGTAACACCACCTGTAACTATCCTCACTCAACCCTATCAAATGTCTTCTTGGCACCTAGACTTACTACAGCCCCCTGTCATTTACTTTCTTCTCCATCTTTCTACAACACGGCTATTTTCATGATGCTCTAAAAGGATTGCCACTCACCCACGAACCAACAATGGCCAGGTGTGCACATTGTAGCATATAGTTAGGGAGTCTCAGTATTGGATTGAGACAACAATCTTATAAGTGGGATTTGGTATTAAATAGGTCTGTAGAAGGATGGTAACATAGGCTCTTTCTCATCCTTTGTCAGTACTGCTATCACCCTTAGTTTTTATGACTGTCCTTCAAATCTCTTGTTACATAGCTTAGTAAACATAAAATTGTTCATGTCCTGTCTCCATGTTTTTGCTTTGTTAATAACAAAAAGCACAGACCTGCTCAGTTAAAATATTAGTTTCTCTATTAAAAAAAATAATTGCATCTAGTTAGCCTAGTAATATGTGACATTTGGCCTTTCAGAATATTCTCCTTCAAATTTGCAGGATACGTACTCCGAAAATAAAAAAAAAAGTATTTCTAGCCACATCTTTCCTGGCAATTTTAGTTACAAACATTCTATTTTTCATATTCTCTACCAGAGTGGATATATAAGAAGTCATACTATTTTTAATGAAATAGAATGAGAAATGAAAAATATCAGTGAGGGAGTTTAAAAGCTTCCAATTCCGTCTCTGAACTTGACCAAACAAGAAATGCACTACCAAGGGTTCAGAGGCATCCTCACTGCTAATGGAAATTGCCCACCACAGGAAGAACAAATTCCACAATGGTGAGAAAATATGATTCAGCAACAGCTATGATCCCAATGAGGAATACCTAATTTTCATCTCACTAGCATGTCTTTGAATTGGAGTGTAGGCAACCCTAATATGGTCAAAATGTGTGTGTGTGTGTGTGTGTGTGTGTGTGTGTGTGTGTGTGTGTGTGTGTGTGTGTGTGTGTGTGTGCGTGTGTGTGCATGTGTGTGTGTAGATTTGTATGTGATGTATATGTGTATCACACACACACACACACACACACACACACACACACACACACACACACACACACACAACTGTGATGGTAAAAAGGATTAAATATACTTTTCTTATATTAACTTTATTGCTCGAGAGTCAGATTAACTTGAGTTTAAATTAAAAGATAGGATGGGAGAAGCAGGACATATGGGCAACTTGAAAGGATTAATATTTTACTTTTAGACTTGCACTATTTCCTCTTTTCTGAGTCCCTCAATAACTTACATATGAGGCTGGTAATGTGCATGTTAGTGGGGAATTTGAGGAATATTGGTAAAGGTGAAGAGATACTGAAAAAAGGAAGCTATATAGGAAAGCTTCAAAAATGGACCATTTTTTTCCTCTGTATGTGTGTGTGTGTGTGTGTGTGTGTGTGTGTGTGTGTGTGTGTGTGTGTGTGTGTGCGTGTGTGCTTGTGTGTGTGTGTTACTGTGTGTTTATATGTATGCAGATGCACATGAGTGGATATGCATTATCTTGTAAAAGCATTTTAAGTGGGGTTCCAGTGAGCTTTCTGTGTCTCAAAAAAGATATTTTGACCTAATTGGATGTCAAGCAAGCAAGGAACTGGGGCACAGAGCTATGCTTCTGGTTTTCGGTCTATTGAAAGAAGCCTTTGAATCGGCCTCCCTAGACCAAGTTCTTATCCTCTTGCTTTCAAGAATGGACAGATTTTACAGGTTTGAGAAATCCTATAAACACTTGTAAAGAAACCCTGTAATTAATCCTGCATTGGTGTGCACAGACTCTGCCAAGGTTTCAGAGTTAGCTCCAGGACTCAGAATGTTAGATAATTCTAAGGAGAGCAGAGTATGAGGTTGGTTTGGCAAAAACATGAATACTTCTACAACCTTGGCCTTCAAGACTGTCATAGATATGCATCATCAGATGTCCACATTATCATCTTTCATGGGGATATCCTCAAGGGAATAAAAAATATGGTGTCAGAATTCCTGGATGTAGCCATGAGGGATAAAACCATTAAACTGAACCAAAGAGCTTTTAGGTGGAAAGCTATAATATAAAGTATGAGTATATGGATATCTGAAAAAGTGTGGTGATAAGAAGGCATACCTAGCTGAATATTGATGCCTGAGAAAGTATGGTGATAAGAAGGTATTTTTAGCTGTATGCTGATACCTGAGAAAGGTATGGTGATAAGACGGCAGACCTAGCCAAATACTAATGCCTGAGAAAAGTGTGGTGAATAAGAAGGCCAATCTGCCTATATGCTGATACCTGAGAAAAGTGTGGTTTTAATAAGGCATACCTAGCTGTATACTGACCTCTGAAAAAAGTTAGGCAATAAGAAGGCCTACCTATCTGTATACAAATCCCAGAGACAATGATGGTGATAAGAAGGCATACCTAGCTATATGCTGCTACCTGAGAAATGTATGGTGATAAGAAGGCAGACCTACTTGCACACTGACAACAGAGAAAAGTGTTGTGATAAGAAGGCATGCTAGGTGTATTCTGATTCCTGAAAAAGTGTGGTGGTAAGAAGGCATACCTAACTGTATGCTAATACCTGAACTTACCTAGCTGTATGCTGATACCTGAACTTACCTAGCTGTATGCTAATACCTGAGCTTACCTAGCTGTATGCTGATACCTGAACTTACCTAGCTGTATGCTGATACCTGAACTTACCTAGCTGTATGCTGATACCTGAGCTTACCTAGCTGTATGCTGATACCTGAGCTTACTTAGCTGTATGCTGATACCTGAGCTTACCTAGCTGTATGCTGATACCTGAACTTACCTAGCTGTATGCTGATACCTGAGCTTACCTAGCTGTATGCTAATACCTGAACTTACCTAGCTGTATGCTGATACCTGAGCTTACCTAACTGTATGCTGATACCTGAGCTTACCTAGCTGTATGCTGAAACCTGAGCTTACCTAGCTGTATGCTAATATCTGAGCTTACCTAGCTGTATGCTAATACCTGAACTTATCTAGCTGTATGCTGATACCTGAGCTTACCTAGCTGTATGCTAATACCTGAACTTATCTAGCTGTATGCTGATACCTGAGCTTACCTAGCTGTATGCTGATACCTGAGCTTACCTAGCTGTATGCTAATACCTGAACTTATCTAGCTGTATGCTGATACCTGAGCTTACCTAGCTGTATGCTGATACCTGAGCTTACCTAGCTGTATGCTAATATCTTACCTAGCTGTATGCTAATACCTGAACTTACCTAGCTGTATGCTAATACCTGAGCTTACCTAGCTGTATGCTGATTCCTCAGCACACCTAGCTGTCATGTATTTTTATCTTGTAGTTTATGTATAGACTAATGATTGTCAGACTGATGTATGTATTTGCTTTTTTCATCTATTTAAATCCACATCACATTTTCCCGGAATTTATGCTTGAATAAAATCAATCAAAAACAAACAAAAATACATTAAAAAATCCATTTGAAACTCACAGCAAACCAAAAATGGTATACACTTTCCAAAAAAGGAGCCTACCCCTTCAAAAGAAGCATGTGCCCCAAATTGATGTCTGCACCTACAGCAGGTGTTAGTATTCTAATGTTCAGGTTAACCATGCTGATGCACGTCAGAGCCCATAATCCCTCTTGTTCACATCTCAGACATGTAAAACAACACATATGCTTTCAGTTAGCATTAACTTTTTGCCTTAATAAAAAAATACGCTGGGTAACTTTAATTAAAAAAAACCCTAAATTGTGCACTGTTATATTTTAATTACTATGGTTTCTGGGTTGGCCACCATTTGTACTACTGTTTACTTTCCAAGTGTCAAACCGCATTTCTTACTTTAATTATTATTTTCAGGGAACTGCTTTCCAATATCCCCTTAAAAGATAATTACACTTTTCCTGTCAGTTTTCAGTCTTTTGCCTAAGATCATGCATACCCTGCAGATTTACTTGGAGCACATTGTTTCACTAAACTACTTGCCAATACCGCTTTAAAATGTAATTGCATTGTATGTACCTTGCAGATGTCACTCAGAACACACAGGTCATCTTTCTTATGATTAAGCTTACTAACAGGCTGCTTTGCCTTCAGCTAAAAGTTAGTGCTAGTGTAACAGAAGGACAAGGACAGGGTTGTGTTACACACTGATGCATCATTCATGCCTAAAATTGTTTCTTACTTTTTCTTGAATCAAGCCACAACTCTCCCAGTATTTTATCTTGATCTAAAAAAACAAGGGAATAAGGTCTCTACATACCTTGGATGTGCACAGACAGCTCAGGTTCTACCTTGACAGAACATAGTCCTTTAGGAATGTTGAACTTTTTGTCTCCTATATGGAGGTTACAAAGGTTCAACCTGTTTCTAAGCAAACTGTTGTACAAATATTATTTTCTGTTAGTCTCACCATGGGAAACCTCTTCCAGGCAAGATTAAGGCTCATTCAACTAAGGCCTTATCCTCTTATATGAATATTGGAAAGGGATGGACTCTAGAAGTGGAAGACAAATTGTTCCAAGCCATGTTTATTGTATGAATATTCATGGGCAGGCAGGCAAACACTTGGGCTCTAGCTCTAATTATGCCGGATTTGCATGGGTAAAAAAAAAACAACTGATTAATTATTTTGCCAAACTGTTAATTGTGTAATTGCCAAACTGTTAAATTAATTTACAATTACTTAGCTATGCTACCCAGTATAATTAAAACTGGAATCCAAAGTGAAAGAAGTGCTGCTTGCCCATCCATGAATATTCATACAGTAAACATGGCTCAGTACATTTTGTCTTTTTGTATTCTGTGTTTGGAAGCAAATGTGAAAAAGGTTTTATTTCTAAAGAGGAGCAAAATGACTTTTTCTTTTATAAAAAAAAACTTGTTATGTACAATCTTCTTCTTTCAGCTTTTCCCGGTTAGGGGTTGCCACAGCAGATCACCTGTCTTCTCATGATTGGCAGTGGAGTTTTACAGTGTCGAGTTGTCAGCCTGGCACCCAACCTTCCACAGAAGGTACACACATGCACACACTCACACCTAGGGCCAATTTAGAGTGTCCAATCCACCTACAGCATGTCTTTGGGATGTGGGAGGAAATTGGAGCGTCCAGAAGAAACCCATGCGACCACAGGGAGGACATGCAGACTCCGCACAGAAGGCAACCCAGCCGAGAATCGAACCAGAGAACCTCTTGCTGTGAGGCAGCAATGCTAACCACTGCACCACCATGGCCACCCTTATAGCTTGTTATGTACAATATGTTGGTTTAATAGGTTTTTATCAGAATAGTTGCTTTGTCAGCATTAATATGGAGCTTAAAGATTGACAGGAGGATTCAATAAAGCCTACACAGTCATTCTTCACCATGTGCACATCACAGCAAGATGCACCCATGGCTGCAGAATGTTTTAGATTCGGTATGTGACATGTAGAGGTGTGCACCACCACACAAACAAGGTGAATACTGTGGCATGCTAATTACAGCATAAGCAGCTGAATCGCATGTTAATTAAATTTAGCTGTTCAACAAGCTATAAAGCATCTGTGCAGACTCCGTGCTAGTTTTTCCTGTGAATTCCAAAACTTTTGGAATGCAGACATGGAAAGGAGTCTATACAGACAGAATGTTAGGGGCTGCTGCTGCTTTAATTCATTTGTATGTGCTACAAGCCAAAGTCAATGTTGCTGCTGCTGCTAATAGGCCTAGGCTGAGAAAGGGAAGAGGTTTCAGGCCCTGTTTAACTTTTCCCAACCTACATGATGTGGAAATTGTGGAGCCCTACAGGGTGGACAAGGACACACTACAGGAACTCTGTGACCTCTGCCATCCTCAAATCAGAGCCATAGCCAACTGAGGGGAATCCATCCAAGTGGAGACAAAGGTACACGTATCCCTTAGAATCTTAGCTACAGAGACCAACAAGGGAATTGCTGAGGTGTCACAGAGATTCAGCATCCAGGATTCTCCACCAATTCCTGAATGCTGTACTCCAGCATGCTAGTGACCACATATATTTTCTACGTAGTTCTGAGGAGAGGGCCAGAAATATGCAGGAGTTCTACTGTGTAGTACACTACCCTGAAGTACTGGATGCCATAGATTGCACACATGTAGAAATTAAAGAACCACTCGGGTAACAGGGTAGGCTCTACATAAATAGAAAGGGCTACCACTCTAACAACTGCCAAGTGAGGTGTAATGCCAAGGGAACCCTGGTAGGCACCATGACTCACATATCAGGCACACCTCCCAGTTGTGCCAGATGTTTGCTATGGTGGATATTCCACAGGTGCATTTACCAGGGGATGCAGGCTATGCACTGGAACTGTGACTGATGACACCCAATAGAAATGCACACACACCCATGGAAGAATGCCATAATGAGGGACACACTCAAACAAGAAATATCATAGAGCATGCGTTTGGGCTGCTGAAGTCACAGTTCCGGTGCCCTGATACATCTGAGACAGCCCTGCAGTACAATCTCTGACATGTATTGAAATATTCACAGTATGTGCCATGCTACACAACATAATCCTGAGAAAACAACTTCAGCAGGATCAACAGGATCAGCAAGGGGAAGAGGCACACATCCTACCACCAATGCTAAGGTCACCACAGCCACAGGCAGATGAGAAATCAGAGGGGGAACCACCAGCTGCTGTGAGTGCAGGCAGATATAGGCATGCTCAGTATGCCCATGAATTGGCTAAGAGACAATGTATAGCACACTCACTCATTACCTAGGGGCCTAAAACTGTCCTTCTACTCATATACGTATACCAGCCATGCATGGTAGTGGTGGTAGTTCACCTTTGTCATCCTCAATCACAAGAACTGGCTCTGCCAGAAGTTGCACTGGTACATCCATGCCCAAGGACACATGCAGTGCTACTAATTGAACATGATTTATGTCTGCTGGGCAAGCTCCCTTCATGGGGATGCTCAGGACCATGACCCCATGGCCTGCCATGTCTGGGTGTGGACAGCACACTCACTTGTGGAGCAGTGGAAGTACTGCCACTGTGGGAGCTTGATCGTGCCAGCCACATTGGCTGACAGCAGATGATATACCTGACTTATACCCATGAGGATGTTGTTCCTTTCCCAGCAGATGTTTCATCACAGACACTGCTCACTCTATGACAGACATCCCTCGGTCCATCACAGACATCCTCTTTGCAATTTGTCATTCATCCAATCCAGTGAATTGACAACACGGTGGAGGCAGTCATGCATGTGCCACATCCACTATCCTGAGCATTTTGCCTGTGCTTCCATGACAGCCTTAAATATATGTTGAGTGGCACAGGAAGAGACGCCTGCAGCAGGTGGAGGAGGGAGAGCAGGCCCCCTCCAAACACCCCTATCAATCCTTCTGCATGATACCTTGACCAAACTTTGGCTATGACCAGACTCAACAGGCACTGAAGCCACAGTAGCCATACTTCTCTGATCAATGTCCTCGCCCTCCACCTGTTCAACATCTGTGGGCTCACTGGACTGTGTAGGAATAGGCCTACTGACTGTGTCTAATGGAAATGCATGGGCTGGCTGTATGTCAACCTCAGTGTTAGAATCAACCTCTGCTCCCCCCAACTGTGCCTCAGTTTGGCCATCATCAACATCAGAGACTGCTGATACCCTGACATCAGGTGGCACAGGGCCTACACTCCCACTGTCATGATCACCTGCGATAAAAAGCAAGAAACACAGGAATAAATTAATACCTGCATTACTATAGTGCAATATATGCTAACAAACTAACATTGCTGCCACTATTACAGACAGTACAGCAATATACACAACAGACCTGAGATCAACATCACACACTACAATATTTCTTTAAAATTGCTCAACAGTACTGTCATAAAAATGTTTGCCTTACCATCTGTAGATGAGATTCTGTTCTGTAGTCCAGACAGCACTGGAAGAGGTTAAGCAAGAGTTAAGGGCGACATCATCACAATTAACAGTAACATTATGACATAGGCATGCCCAGTATGCCCTGGCCTTAGATAAGAGGCAATGCATAGTATACACAATGACAACCTAGTGCCCTAGGGACTGACACCTCACTCCAACTTACATACATATATTAAAATTGATGCCAGGCAGCCCACACAACCTGTACCTAACCATGTATTGGCTGTGTACTGTGTGGATAAGACAGAGTCAGCCCTGAAATACAGGTCTCTCAACTGCTGCATTTGCAAGGTAAGTCACCTTCCTATACAATATATGTATAGGGTACTACACTATGGTGCATATGTATGGACCTGATGGATGTATGCAAAGGAATAGACTGGGCTACTGGGCAACTTGCAGAGATCTAACAGCCACTTGGGACAACAGGTACTCAGTCCACTACTGAGTACCCCATAATATTCATTAGGCCACATGGCTGGAGACCCCACTGCATTGTGCAAGGGAAATGCCAAACAGTGAGATTGTAGGACAGATAAATGACTGTCAATGCAAGAGTCCTGTAGCCTCAACATATGTGTGTTCCCATGCAACTGCATTAACAGAGTATGTTTGCAAGGATATATCAGCAGATGACACATTTCCAGGGCTGTGACATACAACCTGGCGACATATGTTATCCACAAAATGCAGGGGTCAGTGAATGTGTCTATGCAGTTAATAGTGTGAGAAATTAAACCTCTCTCCCTGACAACTGGTGTGGCACACTTAGCTAAGGACATTTATATGGGTGATGGTGTTGACGGTTCATATCTGGCAGCATCTATGACTTTTGCATATGAGTTACTTGTATGGTAGAAGCCACACAGACTGTCATAATGCTTCAATCTGTTACTGCAAGACAGATGGACAAAGCCAGAGAAAATGGGGAGACAGAGGGCCAGATCTACAGACAGACATTTTACATGCTCTGAGTAACCTCGTAGGTGGCAAGTATAACAGCAGGTTGCAACAGGTCATATTAGTTGCAGGATGTAAAGGCCATTACTTTAATGGCTCAGTAGTTACAACACTTCAATACCTGCATTTTACAGTATAGTACCAAAAAACCACAACTGCATGAGGAACACAGCAGACATATGGAGCTATAAGCTGGACATTCTGCAAAAACAGGTACAGGGAGAGGTCTGCAAACTGTCACCTTGTATGTGTTGT
>NC_056739.1:500545416-500604954 GCF_019279795.1 Protopterus annectens
TCATACACAAATACTGCAAATATTGCTGTACCTTGCTGACATCCTATGTCTGCTGTGCTGCCATGCCATCCTGTGCCACTGTACTGCCACCATGCATCCATAGAATAACCACTCAGTCCCCTGGAAAAGAAACATACACAGGTCCATGATATACCTGTCAGTCTGTCACACTACTGCCAGTCCAACATCATGCACCTAAAATAGTCAAGGTTTACTGTGTAATCATGACATGTGCCAGCACACAGTACCTGTCATGTCCCACAACACCTGCAATGGCATAACAATACCACACTACACAACTGCATTGAAAGCAAAATAGTCACCCTGTGCATCAGACATGTGTTTGCATGTCCCAGCATCAATGGCATGGATGGCAGGGATGTGGCACAGGTATCATCACATGCACAGGGTATAGTGTGGGGGTGCCAGAGACTTAGGCTGTGCCATACAGTTGGCTGCATGTGTGTGAGTCAGGAAGGGATGCTGGTAAGATGTGCTATGGAGAGGTGCCATGTGTGTCTATTGGTGACCTGCAAGTGACAGTGATGTTTGAGGGTGTGCATGTATGCAGTCAAGCTCAGTGCTAGCCCTGCACATGTGTATGTTAGAGAGCTGTGGACTGTACATGGCAGAGTAGACAGTTAACTGTCTCCGGCCATGAACATGGGAACTTGATCTGTCAGGAATGGCACTGGCACCACCATGCCCAAGGTCAGATGCCAATGCTAGTACCTGACAGTGACTGCTGTCTGCTGAGCCCCTTCCCCCATGGTAATGCCCAGCATCATGTGCCCATGGCCTGCCACTTTGTGGTCTGGACAGCATACTTCCCTCTGTAGTGATGGAGGTACTGCCACTATGGGAGTGTGAGTGTGCATGGAAACGTGCTGTCTCAACAGATTGTGCTGCTGACCTATGTCCACATGCCCAATGCCATACCCCAACCAGATGTTCCAGCACAGAGAATGTGTGGGCAAAGACAGATTCTGGCTCAGCCCACTGTCTGCTCTTTATACCAGTGTAATGATCCATGGTGTCACCAATGCAGTGGATGCAGTCATGGATGTCAGACTATGCTGTACCCATGACCCTGAGCATCCTCCATGACAGCCCGAAACATGTGGCGAGTGACCCATGATGTGACACCTATGACAGGAGGTGGATGGAAGGAGTCCCTCTTTGAGCACCCCTGTCAATCTTTCTGTGTGGGACCTCACCAGCTGTCTGGCTATGGCCAATGTCTTCACTCTCTGATGCCATAGTTGTTACACTGTCCTGTTCAATGTCGACACCATGTGACTGTCCAATAACTGTGGCTTCTAGTGACTAGGTATATGTGGGCATACTGACTGTGTGTGGTGACAATGGGGACAGAAGAGGAATGTCAACCTCTGGGACAGACTTAGCTCCTGACAACCCCCACCTGTGCCTCACTATAGCCATCATCACCATCAGAGCCTGATGGGACACTGATATCAGGTTGTGAGGGGGACAGATTCCAACTCTCCCATTCATCTGTGAGGAGGAACACAAAATCAGTACGATATTACCTGGACTATTATCTATGGCAATCCACACAGATTTATACATATGAGGAGCTACAACTGCATTCCCAGTCCCACATCTTCTCATCACTAATCTCAAGCACAACACACAAACACACAAACATACACAGACAAGACAGGTCCTTTCTAACATGCATTTCAGCTATATTAAGTGAATGTTGCCAGTACACTACACCTGTGCAGTATGCAATATGACAGTGTATGTGATAGAACTACACAAAATACCCAGTACCCCTACCCTGTGAATGATATGCCTGCTGTGGCATCACTGTCACAGGTATGTGCCATCTCCCTATAGTGAGTGAACAGGCATCCTGGAGTTATTGCCTCCTGTATAGCAGGCTGCATATGTCTTCATGACTGTAACTGCAAACATGTTGGTGTTTGTACACATACACAGCTGTGATTAGCTATTGTATGCAGTGTAGTCAACCGCTCTGATATGGAACATGCAGCTATTCTACTCTGGCTAAGCATAACAGTCATGTCTTGGGTTAAATGGTAATCCATAATGTTCATATGGTATATATAAGCTGTACAACAATGGTATCACACTTACCAGGTACAGGATCACAGACCTGACATACCTATGAAAATGTGAGGGAGAGAGATTGTCAGCAATACCAAATGTTACACTATTACAGGGTAATATGTGCATATGTCCACATGTACAGTAGCTAATGTAATTCTGCCTACATTGCTGAAAGTCTGAGTATGTGTGAACAATTGTGCATTAAAACAACCCCCCAATGCAGATAAACCTGGCACCCATGTATTGGTATGAACAGCCTGCCACAATGACAGATACAATATTACACTGGTGAAGAATATAAGCTTACATGGACGCTCCTCTGATGTGGAAGCTGTGGCACCCATCTCCAAAAGTTATGGAGTAATGGATGCCTGGGTGCTGGTGGCTGAGTCCAGGTTTTCCAGGAATTCCTCTATGGCCGTGTGTGGTTTTTCTGTTGCAGGTCCTACACCAGTGGCAGCATGATCCCTGGCCACAGCAGCTGGCCTTTGACATGCGGCATTGAGCATATCTGTGGTCCTGTGGAGGACCTGCTCATATGTCCTGTCCTGATATCCACTTTCGTTAACACCACAATGCTGCATGCTGGTCACGATGTTGACGACCTGTGGAAAGCAGAATTTTATGATACAATCTGAGGCCATCCAGGATAACAGCATTCTCAGCAGCTGTGAATGGAGGATGCCTCCAGCAATACATTGTTCCTGAAAGACAACTAGAGGGGGACATATTACAGGAACAGATACATGGGCATCAACTTTGTACAGACCCTGCACAACCAATACAGCCTGCACTATCCATCACTCCCTCACATTTCATACCCCACAGTTTGACGACACACTATATGTGTGGCTATCACCGAGATAGTAGCAATACTGGGAGTGTCCCTGTGTGCAGTTACAGATTCTGCTCTATATTTCTACACTCATCACTGCACTCTACTGTGGTGTGTCCCCTATGGGCAAGCTCCCACTAATATGTCATATAGCCAGTATCAGACAAATAGCTGTGTGATATTACAAAAGCTGTATGGGGACAGTCTAGCAACAGCAGTGTGCCAGAAAGACAGACAGCAATACATTCCTGCTGTACTATATGTTCCCTGTAGGCATTCCACCTCTCCACTACACAGATGTTTCTTGACTGTGAACATGTGCTTCATGAATGTGTTCCTTTTGGCACACACATGGATGTCTGACAAATGACTGGCCATTCATTGATGGTTGCTGATGGACAATAGGGAATCTGGCTGTCACACACCTGACCCCTCAGAAAACATGTATGCTACAGTAATATCTGTTAGTATATTCATAGTTTTATGTTGTATGAGCAGTATGTATCCCCTGTCATTGAAGTTGGGCATGTGTCCCCCCATTATGTGTGGCTATGACCGAATCCCTGCAGTAGGGGGTTGACAGGTATGTTAGACATAGGTCTCAACCAATGAGAGATGAATGTAAACAAAACAGTGACCTAGGCAGGGTACATGCGGGACAGTCAGGGACACCTGTACAATGCCAGCACTATTTCTGTATGGCATTGACCAACTGAGAGGGTATGAATGGCAGTACATTGTTGGATGTTACAGGAGTGTTCATCCTTACTTAGTGTCACTATGTATAACACAGATTCCAGTAGTATTCCTACAACAGCCGGCTGTTGTTGGAGGGAGTAACAAGAGCAGAGCTGGGAATTCACTCAAAGTAGGGACAGTTGAGAGGCATGCCTGTAGCTGTTGGACACCAGAGTATCAGCAACATGTCAATACCATAGATGTATGACAGGCCTACTGTTGTAATCACTATTCCCCATTCATCCATCCTACCATCTGTATCCCATTATATGGGGACATCTATTACATATCTGGTAGAGTGAAGTATTCCTTTTTTGAAGTGTTCTTCTGCAAATAGGTTGCAAATCCATTGTCTTTGAGAGCCAAATAAAATGCAGACCTGTTCCCCATAGGTAGTTGATTGCCTTTTGTAGGTAATTCTCATTAACAGGTAATTGTCTGTGCAACAATCAGTGGCTCAGACTTGCTAATTGCATCCAAAACAGCGGGGATGCACTTTCATTAGCCAGTGACATGGCACCCCAGTGCAATATTTAAAGTCTTCATGTAGGCATTGGCCCTTTTCTTAGTCTTTGAGATGGACATTAGTGAGATATGGAGACTACAGCATCACAGGAGTCTATATTATAACATCAAAGTCTAAAAACATTGAATGTTGTAATATCAACCCCATTCAATCGAAACATCAGAAAACTGAACAGTCAGAATAGCAAATTTTTTCCCAGGGAAAAAATGTGCTTTTCAGACAAACATACACAGAACTCAAGCACACCAAAATAAATAATCCATACACATACACTTCACGAAACCCTACACTAAACCAGATATACACCACTAGCTACCCACTTACCTTAACCCAACCCTAAGGTGCTTAACTATCGCACACTCACCTTATCCGCTCCCTAACCCTAACTCACCTACCCCACCCTAACCCTCATGTCCACACAATCGCACATTTACCTGACCCGTGCCCTAACCCTAACTCACTTAACCTGCCCCTAACCCTAAAGTCTGTCACTACCGCACACTCACCTCACCCACGGCCTAACCCTAAAGTCCCTGACTACCGCACACTCACCTAACCCCAGTCTGCTCGCTCACTTACCTGAACCCAGTCTGTAACCTCCGTTCGCTCACTTCCCTAAACCCGGTCCATAACCATCGTACCACACTGCAGTAAATAGCAAAGCCACGGACTACCAAAATCTTACCCTAAGTAAAATTTCGATGTTCTGAGGCTTCGCTATTGTCAGCTTTCGCTCTAAAGGGTTTGATATTATAACATTGAAAGTTTTTGAACTTCAATGTTATAATATAGACCCCATCACAGAGGGTAGGTACAAATACTGTTCACTGTTGTGACTTCTGAGGTATTTCCACAGTTTTGCATGATATGTTTGGTCATTGTCCCATGACATTGTGATTTTGTGGCAGTTCAGTGCTAAATATTGTGAGGTGAGGTCAGTGAGGAGAGGGAGACACGTGAGTGTCAGATGTCATACCTGTAAGAATATACATACTGATGCAGAAGTTGCTATTCTTTCAGCTCACTGTCTTTGTAGGGGCAAACTGTGGTACATGTCCCTGTCACTGGGCCTTTGCTCTCCACCTTTATATATGTTTGTGTGTGGATCCCTTATTCTAGGGGGTTGTGAGGTATGGTAGGTCTGTAGCAGCTAGCTTAAGATACAGCTGTATGTGTTCCAGGCTGCAGCTGCTGCTGCTGCAGCCTAGGACACATAGGGAGGAGAGTGTACTCTTTGGAGGACAGCAAGCTGTATGTGTAACTGAGGCAGCAGTGTCAGCTTTGTCATCACAGCAGAGCCAGGCTAAGGGTGCTGTATACAGTCCATTTGAGGCATATGCTTAAGGTACATCTGTTATGTAACAGTGCCAATGACAGAGTAGTAGTTGACATAAGTACGGCTATACAAAAATGTGCAGTGTGTCCCCACCTACAGGCCTTTGACTTGCAAACATGGGTACCAGTTAAATCAGTAGCAGCAACCTGTGTGGGTTAGAATTGCCTGATGCAATCATTACTTACTGTGTTAACAATAATGTAATTGATGTGCAACCCACTAGATTCTAACCCAGAGCTGTGAGTGGCAAAATATATTACATGCAAGGGATTTAACATACTGAACTGCTGAGTCACTTCTGCAGCAGGTGTATTTGCAGGATATATGTGCATATATATAGTCTATGACACATATTGTCTGCAACCATAATTATGTGCATGGCTTTCAAAGGTAGTTGTGCAGCAGGGTTCCAGTTGTACACATGTACTTTGCCATTGCTACTTTAGCAGGTGTGTTAAAAGATGTTTTTGCTAAAAGGCTACATTTACCTGCAATCCCAGGCCTCATGTACAGTCATTATTATTTATTTGGCTATTTGCTGGTGTACTTTTTGCATCAGAGCCCCAGGGCCACTCCCATTTTTTCCCATTAGATATACTTGCAGTCTGTCAGTGGCAGTCAGTATATTTTGTTGGAAACACTTGTATCAGTTAAGAGTTGAGTGGCCTAGTGGGCAAATGGACTATACTGTAGTTGACAGGGGCCTGGGATTGACACATGGCAGGGATGATTATTTTGCATATGTGTCTAACAGTATCATAAGAGCATTAAGGCATTTTAAAACACTTTTAAGCGGTTTTGTGTGACATGCCACATTGTGGTGCGCTGCTTAGTTCTGCGCAAACCTGTGCTAAAAAATAAAGAAAAAGGGGGTGATAGGGCAGTGGTGAAATGGAGGAAGCAGAGGGTAAAACATACTGAAAGGCAGGTAGGGATGTGCAGGAAAGGTGTAAGAAAGGACCATAGCTTTAATTTCTTGTACAGTAACAGCTGTGCAGTTTGACATAAATTGTGGATGAATTTGGACTCCCAAACCCCAGAGAGAGGGGTGAGGACAACATAAATATGCTGTCAAGCTGGTTGGACATAATTTGTTGTGTCCAGTTGACACGTGTGAAATGGACAGCTATGTATGGGGCTTTTGTGGGACAGGTGCCATTTTTTTTTAGGAGAGAGTGGAATGTTGGGGAAGGGTTGTAGGTACATGTGGGTAAGTAAGTTAGGTAGAAGAAGAAGATGCGATTGCAGACAGAAGAGACAGACAAGACAGCAGACTGGGGCGGTGTGTGACACATGAGGAGGTAAACACCTTGGACGGGGAGGGTGTTGTGGAATCTGAGGAGTATGTGCCTCCAGATGGCAGCAGCATAACTGAGATCCCCACCCATGGGCAGTCAACATTGCCCTGAAGGTGGCTGTGCTAGAGGCTGGGCACCAGGGCCACCAGGCCCAACCAGGTTGTCCAATCTGCCCTCAGTCCAGTGCATGAACAATCCTGCACACCATAGCTGGTAGTTTATCCTGGGTGACTACCACCCCTCTGCCACCACTATCAGGGGGAAGGGCCCTGTCTCCTGAGGCAGTTCCACCTGAAGGTGGTGCAGGGCCAGTGGAGGGTCACCAACAGTCTGGGTCCCAGATGTGTTGGTATCCAGTGCCATGGCTGGCTGAGGTAGGGTAGGCAGATCAGTATGAACTGGCCTACCCTGTCATACTGTGGTGATAGTGGTATAGCAATGTGTATAGGTTAGTTATGAACAAAACTTTTTGTTAGTAATAACAGCATGCCAGAACATTGGAAATAGTCCAATCAAGTTCAGTGCACATTATAAGGAACACAACAGTAAATAAATTAACAGTCAGTATACGAACCACATGCCAGTAACAGTTACAGCATAAGGCCAAAAACATAGGTAATTCAACAAGATATGTTAATATGTAACGATTGTAATACATGATAAAAATAAAACACATGCCCAAAATAATATTTATTGCAGAACATATGTTAATAGTAAACCATAACCAATGAATAATAATAATAAGTATATATGAAGATGAGTGAGGGAGAGAGAAATACAGTCCATCAATACAATTATAATCTATATAGCTGACGAGAGTACTACTATCTACTCTATAGGTCTGTCCTTTCTTTATGTGTATAGATGCCCTATAGCTGGTGTCCTCACAGGACAGTATGGGTCAGGCAGTAAAACCTGCATGTACAAAACTACACAGAACACTTGCACATCAGGTGGACCTATATAACTACCAAGGTGTTTTGTGGGCTGATGTTCTGTTACTTTGCTATTGACATCCATCATGATGGTGATACATTGGTGATAAAGGGATTACACAGCAGTAATTACATTCCATGACAGCGTGACACTTAAGAGACATGTATGTGTACAGTACAGAGAGTAAACAACTATAATGCCTTGCCTCGCAGGCATGGGGATAGATACCAATAGCATTGACTGCACAGGCATGTGCATCAGATGTCCTAATTGACTGCAGAAATATTTGGCAGCCACTCTAGGCATACAGCCATACCAGCATTACACATTTTACTTCTTTATTTCATTTTATTAAGAGTTGTACTTATTTCATTTATTTTATGCAGTATTATCGCATGCTTGGTACTGAGTTTAACAGTGTGTGACATCTGTACACATAATTATTTACACATAAAATATAGGCTACCTCAACCATTTACCTGTAGGTCCTGTGGAGAGAATGACATCTGTTATCAATACATGACTGATACTGGGTCTATATTAGATACTCAAAGTTACTGAACTTTGAATACGATATGGCCAACACCATATCATCGAAGTTCAGTAACATTGAATACCTAATAAAAAAATAAAAACAAGACAGGAAACACAACTACTTGCTATAAGTAGGGGAAAAGTTCCCCTGCACCCCCCACACCCCTCGCTACTTAAATATACCAACTCCAAAATCACGCTACAGTGTAGGAAAGGGAAATCTTCCCTTTCCGCACCATAGTGCATTAAAGTGCAATCTCGGAGTTGGTATATTTAAGTAGCGGGGGTGTTTGGGGTGCAGGGGAGGCTTGCCTTCCTGCTTTAACCCATCAGGGTATATTTCCTTACTTTAATTTTTTTTTTTAATTTCGAAGTTACGGAACTTCGATCATATGGTGTCGACCATATGGTATTCGAAGTTCCGTAACTTCGATGTTGTAATATAGACCCATGATACTATGCTATTTTTGGCATGCATGGAGTTAAAAACCAATTAGGAGTGACTGCAGTAGATATGTACAATTGACTGCAACAACATGTCAGAGTCACTCCAGGCATACAGCCAGACCAAGATTACACATTTTATTTCATTATTTAATTTTATTAAAACTTGTACTTATTTCCTTTATTGTAGGCAGTATTATCACAATCCTGGTGTGATGCCCGTGCACTGGCCCAGTAATCAAGGAGCCTCAGTCTTCACCACTAACACCAGTGAGAGATTTGCACATTGGGAAGGATAACAAGTACACACACAGTAAAGTACAGTTTCCCTTAAGAGCACACAGAGATCACAGTCAGTCTGGGGGTGGTGTCTCCCTTTCTATCCAGATCCCCAATAAGACTCCCCACTGGCATAGTTATAGGGTACAGGTCTCAGCCTAGTGGTCAAGTCCAACCAGTGTTTCATGTCCCTGCCCAAGTAGTAGAGACACACACACACTTTGAGATATGAATTATATACAAACACACAGATACTCCTGGGGAAAGATGGCACAGGTTCTGCAGCTAGGCACTCTTCTCTGCCCAGGCTATAAGGTATAAATCAAAGGATGTCCAATTTTACCATGCAATATTATTATTATCCAATTAGTAAGTATGACAAACAGCAAGGCTTATTGTGGTGGCTTGGACAGTGTCACTATATACATGCAATGTTCTCTAGAGCTTAAATTATCTCTACACAAAACAGCCACAGTTGAAAGGTTTAAAATATTTAATAATAAATAATAAAAACACAAGACAAATCTCCTCAATTCAACACAGTGCTAGTCAAGAGTTCAGACATCACAGGAAAATGCTTAAAATAATACTGTAGAATACTCTGACATAAATATAAAAAAGCTAGTCTAATCTTACTATTTTCTATCTATTTCTAAGATAAACAATGTTCTAAATAACTTACATACACACAGAGCAATGTCAGCGTACTGGTGAGTAGATGTGTTCATGTCCAAAATGCTCTGATTCTCTCTGAGAAAGCCTTAAATTGATAATACATCACTGCTAACTCATTTTAGATTACATCATTCTTAACAGTTCTGATTTAGCTTCCCAGGCTAAGAGAAACTCAAATTTTACATTTATTTTTGTAATGTGGACCTGCAGGAAGCCACAGCAGTAATAGACATTATACATGTAAAATCTAGCCATTAACTCTTGTCCTAAGACAATAGAAAGAATTCCTTCAGCCAGACATCCCGTCTCCAAGCCCTGAGATCAAACAGTCATAAAATGCTTTACTTTATCAGCTTTCTTCCAGCAGGTTGCACTGCGGTTACATTTTTGAAGGTCAAAACATATAACATTTTTTCTTACATTTAGTTTTCTTACATTTGTAAAAGAGCCTGTAGATTATAGTAATATTTACAAATGACAGAATTATTTACAAAATTCTATCTAGCAAGACTGTCAGCCTTTCAGTTTTTCACACTTGTCACTGAGTTTAACAGTCTGTGACATCTGTACACACAATTATATACACATACTATGGGCTGTCTTGCCCATTTATCTGTAATTCCTGTGGAGAGACAATCTGTTATCATTAAATTACTGATTTAGTGCTATTTACTACTACATGTTACTGGATTCGAACCCTGGTCTGTGTGTGCTAAGATGTACTTTACACAGGGCATTTAACAAACTGAGCTACTGAGTCACTGCTGATTACAGATTGACTGATATTTGCCTGGAGCTCATCTAGAAGCAAAATAAGACCTGGTAATAGTTTATATGGTTTTATAGTAGACTGCATTGACAGTTGGACACACATGCATGCAGTTTCTGCATGACAGAGATACTAGGTAACCTATACATTACTGCACATAATGCAGGCGTACACACAATATTGTTAGTAGGTGTAAAGTTCTATGAAGTCTACACACCATATCAGATTATTGGGTTGGCTATCTCACCCGTATATATTTATAGACATAATGCAGGCGTACACAAAATATTGTTAGTAGGTGTAAAGTTCTATGAAGTCTACACACCATATCAGATTATTGGTTTGGCTATCTCACCCGTATATATTTATAGACAGTATATATGCAGCCTACAGCTATTACACTGTTATACTTGCCTCCAGAACCATACATCAGAGCCTGAATGCATATAGCTGAAATGCAATGGTTAACACAAGACAATCCTGATATACACACTATACTGTGAGTGTTCTTGCTATAGCTTCATGTGTTATTGCAGAATTGGCATAATAATTAATTTGTAGTAAAACAGCTGTGACTTTACACTTATTATACAACACTCTATATGAGATGTACCTTCAGACAGGGACTGGTATTGTTTTGTGTTTTTCTTCAAGAAAAGTTGTTATATTCAGTTTCATGCAAAACAGCCCTACTTACACACAGATTGTACAACATAGCTTTATTACTGGTGTATTCATTCAGTTACTGCCATAGTTTAACATTTTTATTACACACCACTAGTTGTGCTGCAAGTGTTGCAATACAGCTGTAATTCCACAGTTATTGCAATTGAAACTTTTTAAATTTATGTTATCAAGATTAATGCTTTACTTTCCCCTGCTCATTGCATTACATTTGACAGTAGTCATTTATTGCAGTCCAGATCTATAACCACATTCATTGCAATACAATCAAAACTGTAAATACCTACTGGCAGTTAATGCTTTGCTGTTTCTTGCTTATACGACTACAGATTGCAAGTTACATCCCTACTCACCACACTCATGGTGCAACCTGGCCAGGCACCCCCCCCATGCACCTCAGTGTTGCAAGCTCTCTCCTCTGCAGTTGTAGGGAGAGAAGCATACCAATATGCATACCTGTCTATCCAACATTCAGATTAGGTATTGATAAAATAAGGATAACAGTACTTACAAACCTGTGAGCCTTTCCCAGCCAGAGCTTCCCAGATCCAGGTGTCCAGAAGATCCCCCTTCTGATGCTTCAGGTCATCATAGTGGTGATGGACCTGCTCACCTGTGTGGCTGATAGCTGTAGCACTGGTGAGATTGTGTGCCAGAAGGTCCCAGGCCTCTGCCTTGTACTGTGAGCCCTGGAAATGCCCCTGCAGCAGATGGTCATCATGGTCTTTCACTAGGAGTCCAACCATGACCCTGGACTCCAGAATACCCCACCACTGTGCCCAGAAGTGCACACCCTTTCCAATGCCTGCTGTAGTTACTGCACAGTTCAACTCCAACTGGTTATGCTGCATTCCCACCTGTTGAGCTTAATATAGCCTGTTTTCCCACCCTTTAATGCCACTGGGCAATTTTTAAAAATGTGGCACATTGCTTAGCACCACATAAACAGCTCAGCTCAGCACTGCTTAACCTGGCAGTGTTTAGCAATGCTTTGCAATGCACAAACCAGGTAAGCACAGCTGTGTAGTGCTAAGCTGTGCCAAGCAGTGCCAAGCAGTGCTAAAACATATTTTGTTTAAGCAGTGGTTACAATGGTTTAAGAAAGCTTAGCAGAGTTTAGCTGAGCACAGCAAAGCAGGATTTAAGAAAATTGGCATAATTATTTTTGGAAAATAAATGCTTAATCCTTCTGTGGATTCATACCTGCACATAAGACTGTCACTCTACCCATTTGGCTATGTGGATGTGTGAACTGCTGCTATACTTTTACATATACCTCTCAGATATGTTTAAGCACTGCTGAGCACCGTGCCGCACAAACCCATTCAGCTATGCTTAAACCTGACCTTTTCATAGCTAATTAAATACATCTGGTTTCCATTTGTAGGATGTCTGGCATGTGTCTGTGAGACAAGATCAAGAAAATGTTGAAGAAAATTTATATAAAGATATTGAGCATAACAGGAAACTTTTTATAGATACATAAGATGTGGAAGGAGTAAAGACGCACAAATTGATAAACTGTGAGCAGATTCTAAAATTTATTCTCAAACACAACATATTATAGATATATTTACAAAATCTTATGCAAAACAGTTTGGCTCCACAAAAGGGGTGATAAGTTGTCCTAGTGACACCCATGTAACCCCAGATACTGTAATCAAATTTGATTACATTGAAAAAGAACTGTGCAAACTGGATCCAAACAAAGCACAGGGGGGAGACGGAATTAGTAACAATGACCTGAGAACACTTCAGCAAAAACTTATGATACCATTATATCTATTATTCACTCTGTCATATAAATATGGTGAAATTCCTCAAGACTGGAGACATGTGCTTATTAAACCTGTCTTCAAGGGAAAGGGAGGTAGGACAAAACCAGAGTCATATAGACCCTTAGGTCTACTTTCATGTTGTGAAAAATAATGGAGAAGATAATATTGGATAAGTTATTGTGAAAATTGGATAGGTTGGGACTTGAAACTATATATCAGCATGCATATGTTGAAAACAGATTTATTACCACCTGTAACATGACGTTTTATAACAATATAATAACAGCTATGAATGAAAATTGTGCTGTGATATAATTTATTTAGATTTAACTTCAGCATTTGACATGGCTATACACAAAACACTGATCAATAAATTAGTACAACTAAGCATTGGTGTACTCTTGATAAGATGGATAGCTGCATGCCTTACAAATAGAACATGGCAAGTATCATACAGCAACTGGACAGGGTCTCTCACAGGGCTCTGTCCTAGGCCCTTACTTGTTTACCTGTATCTTTCAGACCTACATTTTTCATCTGAGGTGTTCTACAGTCTATATGCAGATGACCTGAATTTGGATAAACCGATTACATTTGTTACAGATAAGGCATGGCTGCAAAATAACTTGACTAAATTGACAATTTGGACACAGGAGAATAATATGCTGACAAATGCATCAAAAACTAAACATATCAGATTTGGGAGACATAACTTGAAAGGTGAATATTTACTACAGCAAACAGTGATTGAAACTGTAGACTCATTAAGTACCTGGGTATATGTGTAGATTCAGCTATGAGTTTTTCTAATCATCTCAACCAATTGGTTAATGATAGTTATAGAACTATATGTTGTATAAAAAGATTTATAAAGTCTATGAAATCAAAACTGATGAAGTTGTTAGTTACATTAGACCCAAACTTGAGTATGGAATAAAAATATGGAAACCCTGTAAGAAAACAAGCATGAGGTTAGGCTTGTAAATGCCCTCGGGCAGATAGCCTAGTATGAACCTATGAACCTATGAACCTATGAAACTTGAAAGAGTACAGCAAAAATATATCAAGGGCATCCATGGATGTGAAAATGTAAGTTATCATGAAAGACTAAAATATCTGAACTTGTACAGTGTATTTTACAAATATCTAAGAGGGGATCTTATTCAAGTATATAGGGTATTTAGAGACAACTACCTCTGGGAATGTTTGGGGTTATCAAAAAGTACTAGAGAATCATCAGACAGCCTATGTAGAAGATTCTATAGGAATGAGAAGTGCACTAATTGGTTCTGTGACAGAGTAGCTGATGCATGGAACAGACTACCAAATTACATTAAAGCAAGTAGTAGCTTAACTATTTTTGAGAGCAGCCTGGACACTTATTATGGGAACAAGTGTTTTGGTATATTGACAAGCTAGAAGGGCATTAATGCCCATGCTTGAAATATTTGTATGTCACTATGATACTGATATAATACAGACAGTATTAACACATACATCAAAGATTGCTGCCACAGCCATGACAACATGAGATAAAAAAACATGTGGGGATTTGTTTTGTTATGCAAACAAATGCCCAAACCAAGGATCATGTAGACATCACACCCTATCAGCAGACAAGTTGTTATATGGCCTGTGTCCTGGGATATATGGTGTGTGGAATGTCCACTGGTATGTGTTCATGGTGGTGAATACCCCCTTGTATGTAACACAACTACTGAGTATGTGCAGGACATCCACATGACAGGCCATAATACCTTCATAGTTCACAGGCTTCACCACACCAGTACCTGAGTACAATGCACCCTTCCTCATGTCCTTCCATTCACATCTTCCAGTGATGTATAACTGAAGTGTAACACCTTTGTAACTGTGACCTGTCACACATCTGTTTGTGCATACCTAGGTATTAGATTTGTTTCACAAACGTTACTGTCTAACGGCATGGAACCACCATCAAGGTGAAATACCACAGCCATGTGTGATATCTGTTTCAGTGAAGCACTCATGACATACATAGCTGTTTAAAGACATTGATGGCATGGTTTACATTCATGACAGTGCATATTGTACCATATATATCTCTGCCATGCACACCAGTCAACTAGCCTGTAGTGATCATAATGTCAGGTGTGTTTCCTCACACCTCCTGCATATGTTAGTGTCAGGAGAGTGTGCTTGATTACACTCATAGATTGTTGACATGTCCTAATAGTTGTGCAAGTATGTTGGTACAGAACTGGCAATGCTTGCTCAGAAACACATATCTTGTGTCAGAGACATGGGTATTAGTGGTGGTATTATTCTGATATTGTCCATGATTCTGCATGATGGTCTTACTGTTGGCCATGAGCCTGTATCTGTGTCCTGTTTGTTGGAAGCCTCTGCTGACGATACAGGCATACTCAGGCAAATCAGTTTGCACAGCTTCACAATATGCACCCAACCCCAACTGTATTTAACATCCATGATAAATGCCCTCTCCATTGTTCATCTCTGGATGCTTATATCACACAAGTATTCTCCACAGTTATGTCACCTTGTGTGATAGTCACGTCATAAACATTTGTCACTGTGCAGTCCGTACTGTGCCATGTGGAGATGTGATTAGTGTTCCTGCTGCAACTACCTTCCTTTTACATTTCCTCATGTGCGGTACATTGCAATGTTTCACCTGTCCTCCTTCCTAGTGTTCACTCTTTGTGTCCCTATTCAATAAACTCACTTCCCATGACTGTTTTTTTATAAATAACAGTCCATGTACCCTTACAGATCATTAACACAACTTGTACAGACTGCCTGGAATGGAATTCCACAATACTCAGCACTATGTAAATTATCCTTTCCTGTTCCTACAACACATACATTAATATATTTAAAACTCTGGTGGTCCTTGGGGCATTTAGTGCAATCCCACTAGCCCATTATGTTGGAGTGTACACATACACTGTCCTGTGCTGTCCCTGCAACATAATACATTAATATATGAAAAATCCTGGCAGTCCTTGTGGCATTCCACACAATCCTGCTAGCCCAGTATGCTGGAGTTTACACATACACTGTCCTGTCCTGTCCCCGTACCATAATACTTTAATATATGAAAAACCCTGGTGGCCCTTGTCATATTACACGCAATCCCCCTATCCCAGTTTGCTATGCTGTAACTAAGTTCACTATCCATGTTGCTTTACATGATTCCGTCTACCATTAAACCCTGCTTGCTTACATTTGAAGGCAAACTGCAGCATGAATATTTTTTAAGTGCTGCTGCTTACTGCGCAAACACTTAAACTCCTTGTAGGCTTTGCACAAAGCCTGCATGGAGTTTATTGAATCTCAAAGCATGCCTAAAGTTGCAATATGACATCTACTGTTGCAGGTAAGTAGGACTTGCACAAATATACTATATTCATCATTCCCATTGACCATTGGCATTATGGATAGATTCCCCAATCTTACCCTGCCGAGGATGTGGAAGGTAAGGATCCAGGAAGTGATGGGTCATGGTCCTAGTAAAGCCTGCTCTGAACCTTGGAAAAGGAATCTAGTTTGTAGTGCTTTGTGAAGGTATGAACAGAGGACCAGGTTAATGACTCTATATGTGAGCAAACACTTTTTTGTAAGACAAGAAAAGTGCATTTTCCAATATTTATTTGAAAAGGAAAGTTTTTTCACTCCTTTAGACATGATCTTTAAATGACACAGGAACACACTAGGCAAGTGATGCCTGGTACCATAAGATGCCTAGTCATATTCCATTTTTAAGCAGACAGACTTAAGTTTTAGCCACTCTTGTCAAGCACTTAATAGCACTCAGCTCCCAAATTGAGCAGGGCTGTACATAATAACGCTGGTGTAAATTTGTGTCTACCCATCCAGTCATCAAGATTAACCTTAAAAGCATCCAAAGTAATACTTTGTTTGACCTGTATGGTTAACGTTTTCCACAGGCTAGGAAAAGGTTCAGTTAAGAACCTATCCCTCCATGAAGTCTTGATGATATTTGGTGAAGAGTTAGGTCCTTAATACAGAGTTAGTGGAACCACTGTGTATGGGAACAACTACAACATCAAATGGGACTGTGTCTTTCATGGCTTGAAAAGCAAGACCCATATCACCTCTCAGCAATCTACAGGCTACTGAATATAAGGATAGTAGTGTTTGTCTCTTGGGGCAGTTGAAGCATTTAAGACCTTTAATTTTTTGGTTAAAAATTTTGGGGCCTTTCCAGTTCAGCCAAATGCTTGGATTTATTTAGGGATAGTTCTCATAAGGGAAGAGTACAGTGGTAGATGACATCTTTGGATCTTGAAGAGATTCCCTTGGAAATTAACTGGACCAGAACACTTTCGTACTGATTTTTGATCTTTGTAACTTTTATTGTGTTAGGAAATTGAACTGTTTTGTAAGCACACTTACAATTGTCAACTACAAAAAAGTTGCATTGCTGACATTTAACTGGTCTTAGGATTGTTTTTACTTTTTTCTCTTTTTAATTTCTCCAAGTCTTTTGGGTTTCTAATACCATTACAGGAATGTACCCCATTCCTAAGTCAAAGTCCGATTAAAGTTCATGAAATTAGTATTGTTTCAATCTGTGTTGTCAGCCAGTAGTGCTCTTCGCAGCCACCTGCAGTGTCCCCAGTAATGACTCCTTCTGCAGTTCGTATGGAGTTACATGTATTGGTAACATATCTAAATAAGATTGTAAATTCTTTTTTTATAAGACCCATTGCTCCTACTACTATTGAAACTGTCTGGGTATCTTTCTCCCACATTGCTCTCATTTCTGCCTGCAGATCCTGATATTTTATGACTTTGCGTCTCTCTGTATGCAAGAAACTGTAGTCACTGGGTGTGGCAATTTCAATGATTAATGCTACTCTTGTATTATTTTCTTGGACCACTATATCTGGTTTTCTAGCATCTATGTTTTCAACTGTTGGTAATGGATGATCCCATGTGATGTAGACTGCCTCATTTTCTATGATGCTTTGTGGCTCATGTTTTTAGTGTTTTTCAGTCACTTCAATATCATAATGTTTGCACAATCCCCAGTGCAACAGTCTCGCCACATTATTATGCCTTTCAGTATACAATCCTACTGGCATTAGTATGTCGCAACCAGCAAGGAGGTGTGCAACTGTTTCCAATTTGGTTTTATAAAACCTACATTTGTCTGTTTCGCCCACATGTTCAATGGACTTTATAAACCAACGTGTACACAGCCCACTATCTTGGGCCACCCATATTAACCTTTCATCTCTTGGTTTGAATTCTCCTCTCCTTAATCATTCCTGTGTTCATTCCTGATCAATATGAGGTTCTTCCAGAAGTTTTCTATACTTGAAACTATATTTATGTTTTTTTCCACATTTCTTGCCTTCTCGTCTGATCCTTCACCTTACAATATTTTTTTTGTTTTTTGGCACATTCAGTTGCTGCCTGATTTTTATCATCTTCTGGTTTGATTTCCATTCCTGCTTGACGCTGATAAGCTTCTGCTAGATTAAGCAAATAAGTCATCTTAGACTTATTCTTCTCATGTATCAAAACTTTCACTATGTTTGGGTCTTGTCAGCTCAGCAAATATGTGTGGAGTCCCAAGATTGCAGATCTATACATATAATCAATTTCAAGGAGGCCCATCCCTCCTTGAGAATGGGGAATATAAAAATCTTAGTATGCACTGATTTTTATAAATCATTTGGTGAGTATGAAGCATCCTTCTTGTTTTCCTATTTAATCTGTCCAACATGTTTTGGAGACAGTCAATTACTCCAAAACTGTAAGTTAGGACAAGAAGAGCAAATTAGTTTATAGCTTGGATTTTATTCCTAGATGTCAGTGCTGTTTTCAGGATTAATTTAAGTCTTCTGAAATATTCCTTGCTATGTTTTATTTGCATTTTTTCATGTTTTATTATTGACCCTTCATAAATTCCCAAATATTTATACAGAACGTTTTGTCAAGTTCTTTTATATAGTAAAAAACACACAGCCAGTACTTGGATTTGAAGAAAAATGCCACAACCTTATTTAACACTTTCGTCCAAGCCTGGTTGGACAATATTTTAAAAGAGGTTTTAGGTCTTAGATTTAATAAGGAGTGTCCTATTTTGAAACAAATCAGCAATTTAGTTGCAGTCAACTCAGTAGTGAATGTAACATCTAGTGATTACACTTTGGCTTTTCCTATTCCTATTACTAATGAGATGGTATTTATTAGAAATACCATTTTGAATAATTGGAGAGTAGTGTTGGGTGACACTGATTTGAGTAAAATAGGTGGTAATTTTCCTTTGTTTACTTACAAAAGGATAGTGAACATAAAGTCTATTTTAGAGAGAGATACCTTTGACCGTAATAGTGTCAACACTAGTTTCAGTTTGGGCACCTTTCCCTGTGGAACATGCAAACAATGTAGATACATTGCAGGGACTAGTTCAGTGCTGTTTAAACACATTAACAGGACAATTCAGTATAAGGGACACTACACTTGTAAGACTAAAAATGTGGTATATGTTGCTATGTGTAGTTCATGTGAACATTTCTATATAGGAAAGACAATAAGAGCACTAAACAAACTATTTATGAACATACACTAGCCATACATAAAAAAGATATGTCAAATGCTTTAGCCAAACACGCCATGGCTTGTTTCAGCTTCAAAAAGTTCTCTTTTTTCATTTTAGACAGAGTCAAGGATAATAAATTTAGTGGGAACTTTAAAGTTCTTTTAGAGTGTAAAGAGACTCTATGGCAGATTTTACTAAATGCAGATCAGCTTCCTGGATTAAATGATATGATTAATATAAAGTGTTTTCTACAAGCACAAAGATTATAATAATAATTATTATTATTAACAATTTTATACATTTAATGTTGACTATGTTTATTTTTGTAGAAAAAGTGACGTGCTTTTTATTGTTTGAACATATATCAAGTATTTTATGCATTTCATTGGTTCATTTTATCACATGTGATACAGCAGTTATTTATTTAAATGCTGAAAATGTATGGATGTTATTTTCTGAAGAAGTTCAAGTGTATTAAATTGGTCGAAAGCGCTAAATAAGGTTGTGGCATTTTTCTTCAAATCCAAATACTGGCTGTGTGTTTTTTGCTTGTTTTTTTTTTTTTGTGTTTTTGTAGTTTTACAAGTTCTTTTATATCACATTCTTATCCCAAAACTGATGTTTTCCTGGTGTTACAGTTTTCCTGCTTTAAAGGTTGCTTTTGTACATTTATCAAGACCAAATGACATTCTTATATCATCTGAAAAAGTTTGACAACTTGCAGTCGTGCTTTCAGTTCCTCATCTGATGATCTATACAGTTTTAAATCATCGACAAAGAGAAGGTGAGAAGTCTTTACACTTTGTTGTTTTATAGGAACCAGATTATAGGCATGGCCTAAGCTGTTGAGTAAACAGTTTAATGGATTAAGGGCAAGGCAGAATAGTAATGGTGGCAGAGAGTCACCCTGGAATATCCCCCTTTCAATTTTTTTATCTCTGGGATAACAATTTGTCCTTTATCATGGCTTAGTTGCAAAGTAGTCTGCCACTGTTTCATGGTCACTGTAATGTAGTTGATCAGTGTGGGGGTATATCTTATACATTTCTAAGCACTCTTTTATCCATGAATGAGGGATACTATCAAATGCTTTTTTTGTAGTCAGTCCATACCATACTAAGATTCTTCCCCTTTTTTACAGTTCTCCACTATGACTTTATTTAACAACAAATGATCCTTTGTTCCATATGACCTTAATTTAGTGCCCCCTTGTTCTACTGCCATAATTGAGTTTTCTTCTAAATGACTATAAAGTGTCTGCATCAATTCCTGTGCATAGTTATACGTCGCTGGAAGGCAAGTTATTGGCCAATAATTTTTAGGGTATCTTGCAGAGTCACTCTTAAGTAGGAGCATTGTTTTTCCTGTTGTTAACCAGGTTGGTGTCTGTTCTGGGTGGGCATATTAATAGTTTTTACTCATGGCTAAATCTTCATGCAAAGATGTTAATACTTTTATCCAGAAGTTAGGTACTGCATCTGGGCCTGGGGTTTTCCAGTTAGAGGCTTTTCTTAACTTTGTTTCAATCTCTCTAGCTGTTACTTCATTCCATTTCATATCCTGTTTCTTTAAAGTTCTTATTCTTTCTTTCACTTTTTCTATCCATTTAGCATCTTTGTTATGTTTCATAGAATCTTCATAAATACTTCTCCAAAATGTATTTATTTCTTCTTTTTTTTGGCGGTCTTTCAATTCCTTTTACCTTATTTCCCAGTTCTTTATAAAACCTTTTTGGGTCATCAATAAATTGCTTATTTTGCACTTTTCCTTTATATTTATCTGTGTATCTTCTAAGTTTTTTCCGCCTGTGCTGAAATTTTTAGTTTATTTGCAATAGTTCATGATAGATCCTAGTCTGTTCTAATATTGCATGCTACTTTTATCATATCTATCTTTTTTAGTATTTTTATTTCATCTATTCCCTCTTCTATAGTCTTCTGACAGTGACACTTCTTGTCTTAATTACTTTATAATTTTCTCTATTCAATATTTCAATGATGGTATTTGATTTCTCCTGTTCCTTTCCCTCACTATCCTGTGTTCCTGTGGTAGAACTTTATCAGTTATTAATTTAGCAGCACTGTAATATATCCTGTTTACTTCTGTTATATCGCAAGGATCTCTATGAACAGTCCTAATTACTATGTTCATTTGTTTTTTCAGTCTTCTGACTTTTTTTAAACCTTCTGCAGTCTATTTCTTTCATTGATCTTGATATATCTGTCCATGTCTATTAAATCAAGCAATTCTTCTCTTAGCTCATTTTCTTCCAAACTGAAGGAACATCCCTTGTTTTCCCATTCATGAAGGCCTTCTATAGAAGGTTCTATAGCATCTTCCTGTGACACATTCTCATCAGTTTCATCCTGTGCCATCCGTTGCTGTATCATATGGGAGCTCAATGGCCTATCACTCCTCAACATTGACTGCGTCAGAGTTTCCACAGTTTCCTGTTCCTTCTCTTGGTGTCTAGCTTCAAGTGAGCGTTTATACCAGTTTCCTGTGGAAGGCTCCAAATTATCTTCATATGGCACCTGACCAATTGCTTCCTGTTCCACTGGTTTTGCCTTAATTTGGATATCTATTACTCTATTCTGTTGTGGTGCTTTCTCATTTTCCACTTTTCCTCTTTGTCTTCTTATTTTTTTGTATTGTAAAGTTTTCCATGTACGGGTTTCTCCCTGCTTTGGGGTCTCACTCCATCCACATGTATTAGACCTTCTACATCAAATCCTTCACTTTGCAGGCACTCCATAACTTCAACTTCTATTTTTTTTAACTTCTACTTTACTGATCTTCATTTCTACATTACATCTTTGTGATATTATCTTTTTCATTGTGAAATTTTCCATATCCAGATGCCTTTGCCTGTATTTCTCTTCAAGTATCTTTGGGGCTGCCTTCTTTACATTGATTAATTTGGCTTTCTCCTTTGCATAAATGTTGCACTATATCAAGAACCTCTTTCTTTCCCATGTCCATATTTCTTTTTTATACTTTTCAAATATATTTTGGTTTTGTTGTTTATATTTTCACAGGTCCTCAGATGCTTCTTTTTCCGAATAGATCAAGGTTTGTTGATCTATATCATGTTTCTCACAAATCTGTTTTATTAATGAACACATAATTTCATTTGAAGATTCTGACAGTTTTTCTTGAGGAAGTATTTTTCTTTCCTCTAATTTCTCTCTTAGTCATTTTGTATATCTTGTGCCTGGAAATTCTGGGCATTTTGCATAATAGTAACAATACATAATTTCTTTCTTATCCTCAATAGTCCACTTTATCATCTTTATGGCTCTTCTTTGGCCTATCAGTTTTTGTAATTTTTGCGGACTGCTACTTCCTTTTACAATAGGGGGCTATCCTCCCACTGGGCCTGGCCTGGCCTGGCCCCATTGTAGGAATGTTTCTGTATTTTGAGGATTCTACACTGTCATCTTTTCCAGTCACCTACTCCAGTCCTGGCACCAGCCACCACTGTCATCTTTTCCAGTCCTGGCGCCAGTGCACTTATCAGGATTGGGCACTTTTTTATCCTGGGTCTTGTGCACCCAGCTATCTTTTTTAGTTTTTGATCTACTTCTGTCCATGATATATGCTATATAAATACAGTCTATATATCAGTGTTGCCTTGGTGAGATTTTGAGAAAACAGGATCCACCTCATGAAGGTACTCACCAAGACTTGAGGATTAATTCAATTTCAGCACTACTACTCTCCTTTGCTTTCTGACGTTTTATCTGTGTATTCGGACCCATTCATCTTTACATTCAGGCCCCTTCATCTCTCCATTTGGACCCAAATGTGTGTGAAATTCTCTGTGTTAGATTTAAAGTAAAGAATACGCTCTATCAACAAACCCAGGTACTTATGACAGTGACTTTTTTGGCAGGCTTCCAGTAAGGGACAGTTAATATTAGGAAATTAGCATCTCACAGTTATAAGTAGCACTCAAATTAAAAATATTTCCTTACCACTAGCATCCAACATGAGGAGAGGGCTCATCTTCATTTTTCTTATACCTAAGCTAAGGTAGAGCTTGCTTGCTTAATTTATTTATTTATTTATTTATATTTGTTTAGTGGGTAGTGCAGTGATCAAAACTGAATGATTTCAAGCTCAGCCGGAGCAAAGTACAAAACATTTCACAAATAAAAAAATGCAGAAAGGTAAGCAATGACATAGTAGTTCAGACTAATTGCATAGAAAAAAAATGTGTATATATACATTCTAGAGAACAAGCACTGTGCAATGTATAATCAAGCAGAGTATAATGTACAATATATGTATTAGTTTTCAAAGTGGGTCAATCTTCAGTGAATCTTTTGCTAGAGAAGAGATTTGGAAAGGAGATAATTTAGGTGACATGTCCTATGTTGAAGCAGGACTATTTGACTTGGATGAGAAAATGTTTTTGAGTTGAGTTCTGAATTTGGAATAAGTGCTGATTTCCTTAATGTCAATGGGGAGAGCTTGCCAAAAGTTGGGTGCTTGAGAGAACAAAGCATGTGCAGAGTTGTGTGTTTGGTTCTAGGGGTAAAGAGAGCTGGTGTGGCTTGTGAGTAGTGTCTCAGGGTGTATGAAGAGGTTTTATCATGAAGTCTAGCTGCAAGGAGAGTAAACATGTGGAGCTGGAGAAATTTGTATAGTTGAGATCCTAAAAGTAGGTGAGATCTCTGTTTTATGGGTAGTTATATGGCAGTTGGCTTTTTCTAGGGTGTTACAGTGATACTCACAGAGTGGGGAGGTTGTAGTGAATCAGCAGATTCTGTTAAAGATAGTCTGGAATGTGGCAGTGTTTTTCTTGGAGGCAAAAGCAAACTTTGGGAACCCATATACAAACTGAGAAAAGACAACTCCTTTGCCAGTGGCTGCTTTGGCTGGTTGGGATAGAAAAGGGGAGATGTTTTACACCCAGGAGAGGAGGGAGTTTATTTTGGCTCTCACTTTGTCTATGTGGAAATGGAAGTTTAGTGACTGCTCATGCCATAATCTTAGCTATTTGAAGATGAAGGTTTTACACACATATATATATATATATATATATATATATATATATATATATATATATATATATGGGTACATATTACACCGTCGACAACTGACTAAATCGACAACCGGCCCTGTAGCACCAATTCAACGAAACCGCACAGCATCGACACTTTAAATAACCGACGCTGACTCTACCGACAACACGCTACACCGACATCGCGTATTACAGCTAACGGGTATTAACATGTGTGAGGTAGGGGATGTAGTTATAATGTTAGACTGAGTGACATAAGTTTAGAAATACATCCCCTACCTCACACATGTTAATACCCGTTAGCTGTAATACGCGATGTCGGTGTAGCGCGTTGTCGGTAGAGTCAGCGTCGGTTATTTAATTCACCGACACACAATTTACCGACCCCAAACAACCGAAAACACACAACACCGACAAACACCAACAACTCAAAACACTGAACATCATTACACCAACACAAAAAACGTGAACTACACATTGCACACAATAACATATCCACTAACCTTAACCTAAACCCTAACCCTAACGTCCGACACTACCGCACACTTACCCAACCCGCACCCTAACCCTAACTCACTTAACCCACCCCTAAACCTCAACATCGTCACTATCACACACTTACCCTACCTGCACCCTAACCCTAACTCACTTAACCCTCCCTAAAACATTAAGTCCGTCACTATCGCACACTCACTCCACCCGCATACTAACCCTAACACACTCAACCCTTCCCTACACTACACTACGTCACTATCACACACTTACCTTACCGGAACCCTAAGTCTGACACTACCGCACACTCACCTTTCCCACACCCTAACCTAAAATCCCTCACTATCGTACACTTACCTGTCCGCTCCCCAATCCTAAATCCGTCACTATCGCACACTTACCGGATCGCGCTCACACGTTGCCGTTGTCGGTCTTTCGGCTGTCGGAATATCTCCTTTTTGATCATCTACCTGTTCGATCGTTCCGTCTCGATCTTCTTGGTGTCGGTGAAGTGGCGGTTCGGTTATTCGAAGTAGACCCATATATATATATATATATATATATATATATATATATATATATATATAGCATGGCTGCATAGGTCAAACATAAGTAAAGAGTCAGGTGTTTTTTTGAATTTTCTGTAGAGTTACAAAAAGCTAAGTTTTGATCTTGGTAGGGATGAGAAGTAGTTTACAGTTTATGAGCCACTGGTGGAGCTCATGTAAGTCTGATGGGAGGTGACAATGAGTGTTTATGTGAGACTGATTTGATTGGTAAATGACCATGTCATCATCATCATAGAGTATAAGTGGGAGGTGGGGGGAGGTCACAAGGAAGTTTGTTAATCAATGTGGAGAAGAGGATGGGGTAAGAATAGATCTTGGTGGTACACTTTTAGTAATAGGTGCAGATTCTGATTCGGAAGATCATATTTAACTCTGAAGTGTCTGTCAGTGAGAAAGTTTATAAACCAGAAGCAGTGCCTAGACTGATATCAATTGCATTTAGTTTGTTTTGGAGAAGGTAGTGGTCGATGAGGTCAAATGGTTTTGTCTTGTCTATAAATAAAGCACCTATAAGGAGGCTAGTATCAGAGTTTTGCAGACTGTCATCTTTTAGGGAACAAAGTGCAATCATAGTACTTCATCCAGGCCAGACTCCATGTTTGGAGGAGAACAGGTGGTACTGCTGGATTTAGAGTTGGGTGCAGACTATCTTTTCAAGAAGTTTGCCTTGACTTGGGATTATGGACATTGGATGGAAGTGATATGTATATTTTGGGTAGGTTTGCTTTGGGATGGGTTTAATTAGAGCAGTTTTCCAAATCTGTGGCATGATGTTTTCTGTGAGACATAGATTATACATGTGGATGAGAAGAAGATATAGATGCTTTCTGCAGAGATATACAAACTAGGGGTTTATGTTGTCAGAGCCAGGAAAGGTGCAAGTGGAAATATTTTCAAGTAGAATAGAGACTTCTTTGGGATATATGCATTTGAAGTGGGAGAGGGAGATGAATGGTGCTGTGGTGGGCAGTGCATGATCTGTGAGAGGTGTAGAATTTATTGATAGGAAATTGCTAAGGTCTTTAAGGAAATCTTTGTAGACAGGGCATCATGAGGAGTTTTCTTCCTGTAAGTAAGTTAACGTCTTTCTAAAAGTGTTTGGGAGAATGTAAGAAGATAATTTGGTTCTTAGTTGGAGATTTCTTTTTTGCCTTCTGATGGACTTCTTGGCTAGGTTGTGCAAGACTATAAAGGAGGTGCAGCTGTCAGTTGAGAGGGTCCATTTCAATTTTTGCTATGCTTCATTCCCTTAGATTTAAAAGATATTTGAGGTCAGTGTATAGCCATTCAGTTTTAGTGAGTTTATAAAGCCTGTGGATAAGTGAGAAGAATTTGTCTTGCAGCTGAAAGTTGGTCAGGCTTATAGCCACTGTATTAGGGTCATATACAGAGAGTATATGGTTCCAGTTATGGGCCATGAGAAAAGGTCTGAGTTTGTCTATATTGTGCTATTCTGGTTTCTGAAGGCTTAATATTAGAGATAGTTTTATAGGATGATTGACCATAGTAAAGGTGACAGAGTAGTGGTCGCTTAGTGATGGTGGTAGAATGTTAGCAATGGAGTTTAATATGTTTGTAATAATCTGGTTAAGTGTGGAGTGTTTGGTGGATCGGAGGTTAGGTCTTGTTGGTTCTGTTTTGATATGAAGGAGACCTCGGTCTGCTAATTAAGCATCCATGTCATATGCATGATGGCCAAGATAATTAAGAATGAAGTCACCTAGAATGACTATGTTATTATTTTTGGGATAGTTATTAAGGATGTTAGTGATGAGAGATTTGAATTTTTTAGGGAGGCAGAGGGTGGGAGTTAGGCTTTAGTGATCAGTGGTTTGCCTTTGTGAGCTGGACATTTTAGGAGAATCTAGTTAGGACCAGAGTCTGAGAAGGAACTTCCTTGAGCAATAACTTCTGTGTTTATGCTACTGCTGTAAATAATTAGAGAGACTCCACATAATTGCTGTCCTGGTCTGGCATTACTGACATACTTGTAAGAGGTTCAAAATTGTTGGAAGTTGGAGCAAGTCTTTTTTGACCCAGGATTCTGTGACTGCTAGAATGTCTTGGTAGAGTTGGGAAATAAAAGTGCTTTTGTGGTCTAGTTTATTTCTGCTAATATATGCTTTGAGAAGGGCACAGGCCAGTGTATGAAGGGAGTAGTTCTGATGTTGAAGAAAGGGAGTGGCTGGGTTCAATATTACTCTTAAGAAGGAGTACAAAGATTATGGAGGATAGTCTGAATGAGGTTTTTGGTGTTTTTAGACAGAGAAAAATGTTTCTGAGTCTTAGTAATCATACAGAAGAATGATCCTGAAAGTGGTGATGTGAGGAATAGGTTTGGTGTGATTACTGGGGGCTTGTGGTGTTAGTTTGTTGAAGAAAATCTTATGGGAGTTGGGGTAATACATGATATGATGACTGGTTTGATATGATGACTGGTTTTGTAAGTGTTTTATGAAGACAGTTGTTAGTGGTAGAGGGGAGTGGTGAAGAAGGTAAAGAAAAAATGAGGAGAAAGTAGAACAGGGTAGGTTGTGGAAAGAGGAACAGTTTACTGATTATTGTGTTTGTAAAGGCAGTTGTAAGAGGGAGTTATGACTTCTAGTAATACTGTAGCACTGAGTATGAAGGCAGTGAGATATGAGAGTTGTGTGGTTTTATGGTTGTATCTTTGTAAGAAGTGCGTCTTGAGAGTGTGACATTATGTGGAGAGCAGGACAAATATAATGGGTGATCTGAGGGGGTGGCTAGGGAATTGGGGATGGGAGAGGAGCAAAGCGGGACACAACTCTTGCTGTCTTGGAAGTTAATCAGTCAAGGCCTGGGGTCTAGCAGTGAGCTCAAAAAGGGTAGGTACAAATGCATGAGTTGTTCAGAAATGAGAGAATGGAGAAAATAAGCAATATGAATAGTTGTATGACACTAAAATAGCATATGTTGCTCTAGCACTTTAATGGGGTAGACTTACCCTAAAGGGAATGTATCTATTGAGATGGAAGTGTTTTGAAAGAAAGAGTCAAGCAAAAAACAGCCATAAAGATACCTTCTATCTTAACATAGTTATAAAAAGAAAAAAGTAGACGTGTAAGACACTAAAATAGTCAGGATAAATAGGAAATACAACTTAAGATTTTCTCATTTTGTTTACTTTTTCTTCTGTAAGATGCCTGTGGGAAGTATTATACATACATACATACAAATGTTTCAAGCACGGGCATTAAGCCCTTCTAGCTTGCCAATATGCCAAAACACTTGTTCCCATAATAAATGTCCAGGCTGTTCTTAAAAATATCTAAACTAGTACTTGCTTTAATGCAATTAGGCAGTCTGTTCCAAGCATCAGCTACTCTGTCAGAGAACCAAATAGTACACTTCGCATTCCTGTAGAATCTTCTACATAGGTTATCTGATGATTCTCTAGTACTTTTTGATAACGCTAAACATTCCCAGAGGTAGTTGTCCCTAAATGCCCTATATACCTGAATTAGATCTCGTCTTAAATATCTGTAAGAGATGCTGTACAAGTTCAGATATTTTAGTCTTTCATAATAACTTAGATTTTCACATCCATGGATGCCTTTAGTATATTTCCACTGTACTCTTCCCAGTTTATTCATGCTTGTTTTCCTATAGGGTTTCCATATTGTTATTCCATACTCAAGTTTGGGTCTAATGTAACTAACAAACAATGACTTCATTATGTTTGATTTCCTAGACTTTATAAATATTTTTAAGTTCTATAACTATCATTAGCCAATTGGCTGATATGATTAGAAAAACTCATAGCTGAATCTACCCATATACCCAGGTCTGTACTGTATTAAATATTCACCTTTCAGTTTATGTCTCCCAAATCTCATATGCTTAGTTTTGATGTATTTATCAACATATTATTTGTCTGTGCCCAAATGGTCAATTTAGTCAAATTATTTTGCAGACATGCCTTATCTGTAACACTTGTAATCAGTTTACCTAATTTCAGGTCATCAGCATATAGACTGTAGAATACCTCAGATGAAAAAGTAAGGTCTGAAAGATACAATCTAAACAAGTAAGGGCCTAGTACAGAGACCTGTGGGACACCTTGACTGTAACCAAGGATTTCACCTGTCCACTTGGTGTGTGATACTTGCCATGTCCTATTTGTAAGCCATGCAGCTATCCAGCTTATCAACAGTACATCAATACCTAGTTGTACTAATTTATTGATCAGTGTTTTAAGCATGACCCTGTCAAACGCTGAAGTTAAATCTATATAAATCACATCACAGCACATTTTTTTATTCATAGCTGTTATTGTATTGTTATAGAACATTGTGTTACAGGTGGTAATAGATCTATTTTCAACATATGCATGCTGATATATAGTTTCAAGTCTCAACCTATCCAGTTCTGACAATAACTTATCCAGTATTACCTTCTCCATTATTTTTCCACAACATGAAAGTAGACTTAAGGGTCTATATGATTCTGGGTTTGTCCTACTCCCGTTTCCCTTACAGACAGGTTTAATAAGTGCTTGTCCCCAATCTTGAGGAATCTCCCCATATTTATATGACCTAATGCATAATAGATGTAATGGCAGTTTAAGTTCTTGCTTAAGTGTTCTCAGGTCATTGTTACTTATTCCGTCTCCTCCCTGCACTTTGTTTTGATCCAATTCGCACAGTTCTTTTTCAATATAATCTAATCTGATTCCAGTATCTGAGGTTACCTGAATGTTACTAGGACAACTTACCACCCCTTTTGTGGAGCCAAACTGTTTTGTATAAGATTTTGTAAATATATCTATAATCTGTTGTAAATATATCTATAATCTGTTGTGTCTGAGAATAAATTTTAGAATCTGCATACAGTTTATCAATTTGCGTATCTTTACTCCTTCCACATCTTATGTATCTATAAAAAGGTTTCCTATTATGCTCAATATCTTTATATACATTTTCTTCAAATTTTTCTTGATCTTGTCTAACACTATGCTTAATCTGTTTGTCCAGCTCGTTTATTTCAGCTTTTAAAGTTGTAGTTAGATCTCTCTTCCATTTCTTATATTTTTTGTCTCTCACCTTAATCAGGTATCTTGTTCTTATGGGAATATACCCCTCTGCTGTTGTGCACCTAGATCCTGATGTTAAAACATTTTTTTTTACTTTTTGCACTCAAACAATTTCTCTTTCAAAACTTTTCACATTCCATCTGCAGTTTTTCCACTGAACACCTCACTCCAATTAGTTTTATATAGTAACTGTTTTGCTTCCCTATAATCTGTAATTAACCTTCTGTGCATTGGCTTAGATTTTAGTTTGGCAGAATTATCTAGCAACAAATTAACCTTTATGACCTCATGATCACTGCACATCAATGGTGGTAAAACTTGACTTGGAATTACAGTAATTTTTTTGGGAACACAAACAATATCTAGTATATTTCATCCCCTGGTAGGTTTTTTTACACTCTGAAGCATTTGTTGCTCCTGAATATACTCTGTGAATAATTTCTTTACTAACGTTGTTGAATCAATATTATTCCAGTCTGTTTCTAGTAACTTTAAGTCCCCTAGCTAATATTATTCTTCCCTCCTGTGTTTCATGTAAGAAATGCATGAATTCCTCTAGGTCATCTGCACTTTGGTATATGCTACATTATGGTATAATCCACTACACAGCTGATGTTTGTTTACAGTGTGAGGACAGACTCTAGCCATAATCAACAGCAATCAATTTAACACTTAATAAAATCTCTGAAAACAACATGCAGATGCCTCATCAAGTAACTGTTGTATAAACTGTAAAATCAAAACACAAATGATTACTCCACGGTCCAAAGCACAGTAACCGATGGTGTCATAAACAAAGTAGGGATGAAAGCGCTTAACTTTATGGATACACAATAAACATTTTGTATCTTATGTGTTTTGAGGTATTCATGTGCCTTGGATGTGGACTAGTCATTTGTGTTTGGATTTCACACTTAATAAAATCTGCAGATTTATCTCCCTGGCTTACTACCAGTGACCACCACTGTCAGACAGTTGGTAAAATTAGCTTGTTATGGGTCTATGGAATAACTTCACTCTTATTGTCATTATTCATATTTAAACTACTAGACCAAGACTACTATCCTCTGGATCACTGGTTATCCATGATTAACACATACCAGTAAGTGTTAGATCCAGTACCCATACTGTCCTCTCCTTTGACACTGGTTATCCTTTAACACATACCAGTATAGTATTAATTCCAGTACTCATATTGTCCTAATCTTAGACACCAGTTATCCATTAACACATACCAGTATATCATTAGATCTAGTACTTATACTGTCCTCACCTTAGACACTGGTTATCCATTAATGCATACCAGTATAGTATTAGCTCCAGTAGCCATACTGTCCTTAACTTAGACAGACCCAGTTTTATCTTTTCATTATAGGTGAAAATAACATTTATCAAGGTTGCTCCTACTTCTGCTTTATCCATTCTCATTTAGGACTAAACTGCCTTCTCATGTGAAGGGAGGGGTCCTTATTGAAATGTTTGCACTTAAAATACCAAGTGCGGAGAAGCCAAAAAAAAAAAGAAAGACCAAAAATCCAGGAAAATAACTTTTTTGTAGGGGGATATACCACCCATACCCCAAATGTATATATAGATATTTATCAACTCCGAGATTCCCATACCTCAGAGAAAAGGGAATATCCCAAGAAATCCTATCTTGGACATCGCATATTTAAATCTTTTTTTTTTCAGCCATTCAGTCTCCGTATTTTGGGACTCTGTCTAGTAGGTCCTGACATTTCAAATGTTTACTGAAAAAAAGTGTATGTGTACCACTGCTGTCACAATAATGGCCAACTATAGTACTCCATTCAACTCCAATAATTAACTCATGCTTGATTTATCTTCATATTTTGTAAATAACAGTCCTCTGCAGTCTATGAATTCAGCTGCTGCAAATATTATATTAATGCATTAATTCTTAACATGATTGCAATAATGTTATAACTTTGTTTCATGTTTTGTTCAATCTGCTGTACTTGTTTCCAGAAACATATTTAGCACCTAGTTATTGCATCTTCATATTCTTAAACGTGTTACAATGTACAATACAATCATTTTAACTTGATATAGTGCACTCAGCCTGAGTTGTGCCTGACAAGGGGCTTTGCACTAGCCCACTAAACTGGTTAACAAGTATATAAATAAAAATAATATGAACTTTAGTAAATCTATACCTCATCCTTTCTTTTGATTAGAAGTATAAACTGCCTAATACATAGGATATGATTACATAAATAAATCTTAAAACAAAATCAACAAATACAAGATATCAACATCACATTACCAAATAAAGTCTTAACAGAAAGATTTTGCAAATTGACTCTAACAGCCTTGAACGTGGGGGCACAAACAATTAAGTGTGGCAATGTTATCATAAACCTCAGCACTGGGGTGGGGTTGGGGGGAGGAGTGGAATCAGCCACGGCCACCTTAGTGCATAGGTATTTCTGGCTGTGATCCTAGTCCTTTCCAAATAATGCCAAGGAGCAGGTGTTAACTCCATTGCTGGAGGAGATGTTTTTAAGAAACTGAATGGGAAGGGGAAGGCAGAGCATTCAGTCCAGCAATATTTTATACCCCAGTATTCCTAAACACAGATGGCCATTTTGTCACAGGCAATCCAGGACAAAACCATTCAAAGATATATCTTTGAGAAGAAACAGACACAGAAAAGTGATTGAGGCCAAGGCAGGCAATAACTTAGAAGAAGGGAAAGCAGGTCCTTTTTCACACAAGAGTGAATGAGTTCTTTGACTATGCAATCAATTCTCCCATTTCCATCCTTCATCCTCCCACCTTTTTCTCACATCCTGGGAAGGAGACTGTTCTACTTCAGAAAAAAAAATTGTCCTGACATCAGAGTTATGGGCAAGAGAAAAAGAGATAACTGCTACTGGTTGTAAGACTGAATTTAAAACTTTCCTTCCATTTTAAGGAATGCTCTACTTCTTCCCAGCCATGTTAGACTGACTGCCAGTCCTAGAGCAAGTGTTGGTGTATAGAGCTACAGAAGGATCCTTAAAACAGGAATGGTCATTTTATAGCCCTAAACAGGATGCTAGACTTGTACATATTTTTATCTTCTTGATTAAATTGTCATTTAAGATATAGGCAAATATAGACTAATATAAAAGAAAACAAATCATATTAATATGTTTCTAGTAAAGTACTTTATACCTCACTAATGTTTTTTATAACTATCATTTGTCGAAAAATATACAGTTTGCTCAATTTCTACCTTCCCTTAAACCTCCATCCTCCTTCTGATCATTATTCTGCAGGCATTGTTCCCATAGTTTCCATTAATTTCTATATAACTTGCTTCTTCCCTTTTCTAAAGATTCCATTTCCAGTTCCTTTATCTCTGTTACAATAGATAATAATTCATATACAGTTAGTTTAGACTTTGATTTCCATTTTTATAGTATTTGCTTTTTGTCAATCATCAGAATTAAACTTAAAAAGGCATTACCTTGTCTGTACAATTCAGATTATGTATCCAAACTCAAAAGGATAATTTTTTTAGTTATACCCATTTGTTCCCCCAATATTTTTGACAGAGTAATCTGCAGGGAATTTTTTAAATCTACCAGCTCATTACACTTCCCTTTGCCAATGGCACTTAATATAAAGCAAATAACAAACAGAAAAGAGGACACCATGCTTTATTCCTTTGTTCAGACATAACTTATCAGAGAGGAACCCTCCCACTTTAATTCGGGTCTATATTAGATCAGCGAACACTTAAACAAGCGAACGCTGATTGATCGACCTTATTTTAGTGAAAGTTAAAAGTATCGGAGCAACAGAAACTCAAATTTTTTCCTAGGGAAAGAATTCGGTTGTCCATTTCTGGTGCTTCGGTATTTTCAGTGCTGAGGTGGAAAGTTACGGGTCAGATTCAGGTAAGTGTGTGATTGTGTGGACATGAGGGTTAGGGCAGATGTAGGTGAGTTAGGGTTAGGGAGCGGGTGAGGTGAGTGTGATAGTGACAGACCTTAGGGTTAGGGTTTGGGTTGAGGTAAGTGGATAGTTAGTGGTGTGTGCATAGTTTAGTATAGGGTTAGGTGTCAGATTTTAGGTGTATGTGTGTGGATTTCTGTTTGTATGGTGTGCTTGTGCTGTGTGTATGTGTTTTGGATCAGCAATTTTTTTTCCCTAGGAAAAAAATTGCTGATCTGACAGTTCGAGAATGTAAGCTTTCACTTACATAAGGTCGATCAATCAGCATTTGCTTTTTTAAGCATTCACTGATCTAATATAAACCCTTTAATTCTTACCATTCAATCCCTCATATATCTTTCAAATTAACTTTATTATTGTGTCAGGGAGTGCTAATGCTTCCATTACCCTACTCATTAAATCCCACCTTACTCTGCCAGTTTGCTTTCTCTGCATCAATACCCCAAAACAACAGTGGTATTTTTGTATATTCTGCTTTGTCTGTATCATCATTGATCTATTAATATTGACAAATGTTTGCCGCCCCTCCACAAAACCACATATATCCATAGCTATCTGGTTTGGCAACATTTTTGCCATTCTTTTAGCTTGTATCAAGATAAACAGTTTATAATTGTGGTTTAAAATTGAAATGGGTCCATATGAAGCTGGGTCTGATGGGTCTTTATCATCTTTAGGTATTACAGCCACCACAGCATTCTTCCAAGATGTTGTTGTTTACCTTCCTTTTAAAATACTGTTAAACAAAAACTTCTGGATCTTTCTAGACTTATGCATATTAAACAGATACTTAAACATATAAAAATTAAAATTCCAACTTTGCAGACTACTCTTTCTTTACTCACACAGGCTCTACTCATAGTGACCAAGGATATGAAGAACACATAGCTGTTACTTGCACATCTCTGTGCATGAGAAACACAAGTATTTTTTTTATGGGGGGGGGCACTACTTGTTCCTTCTTGTGGGAGAAACACTAACAGTCCCCCCCATTGTCATTCAGTTTGTCCACTTCACTGAGTCATCATCAAGTGCTTGGCTCCAGTCTTTATCCACCTTGCAGTGGGGGGGGGTTACATATACCTCTGTTTAGGTTATCCAAACATCCTTGTAACAGAAGCTCTGCAGGGTTACGAATCATACCGTCTAGTACCTGACCAACCTGGCCAATATTCCGAAACCCTCAAAAATCCACTCTAATATCAGTACTGCCCAAGACCTTCTTGAGGGCAGAACTTAATACCAAAACAGCCAGAATGCCCACACACCAGAAGAATGTTCTAATCTTGAGTCAATTCTTTTGCCAGCTAGCCCAAGAAATGTGACTCACAGATTAGGGTCTTCTTTGAGGCAGTGTGCTACTACAGGTATCCATTGGTGCTATTGGCAGGTGGCACACAAGTTAAAATACAGTAGTAGCTCAAAATATTTGGAAACAGTACCACCATCTTCCAAAGAAAGTTATTCCTCTAATCCCTGCCACTAAAAGTAAGTTCAGGATATGGGGATGTCCTCTGAGGCCCCACACAGCCTTCAAACTCTAATCGCTTATATTTCAGACTTTACTTTGGGGCATAATATACCTCTCAAATGTGCAGAATTTTGCAGACTCTCAGATTTTTGCCTCATTTTTTGATTTGCTTCTCAAAAAATTGTGTTTTTTGTGGCAAATCATTGATGATTGTGGTCACTAAATAATGACTGACATTTGAGTTTCAGATTGCATATCCTTCATAAAATGCTCACTAAATTAAAACCTATTATGCTAACAAATTTTTAAGTTTATAAGAGGAATTATTTTGATTTGGGACTATTTGTCCCCTTATTGTTTTTGGCTTTGTCCTGAATTCTTAACTTAGGAGGTGAGAGGTATGTGGCACACACATGCCTCTTGAGGGTACAAAGAAGGGGGATCAGCAGATAGTTGGGGGAAACATGTAAATCTGAAAGAAATGATGGCCATGATTTTTGTATTACAAATATTCAAGGCAGCATGAGATCAAGGGATACACGTAGTAATGACAGACAACGTGATACAGCAGATCAGAAATGAAAGGTACCCGTTCTTATTCCCTGTAAATACTGGAATGGGAAGTGGCTTTAGGGCAGCATCTTCACCTCTGGGCCATACGTATTCTTCAAACCAGAGTTCACTTGTAGAGCAGCAAAAAAGGTCTTTTTTGGACTTACTTGAAAGAAAATTGGATATATTTTTTTCTGAAGTTGTTACAAGTGTGGGGAGCCCCAGAGATTAGCTTGTTTCTGTCAAAGAACAATCAACAAATAAAGAACGTCTGTATTAGATACTCATGTAAGGGCGTCTGAGCAGTGATTGCATTCTCACTTCCATGGAACATGGATCTGATGCATGCTTCTCACCCTTTACTCCCAAGAGTACTTGTAAAATACTCATGTAAGGGCGCCTGAGCAGTGACTGCATTTTCACTTCCATGGAACATGGATCTGATGCATGGTTCTCACCCTTTACTCCCAAGAGTACTTCTAAAATACTCATGTAAGGGCATCTGAGCAGTGACTGCATTCTCACTTTCATGGAACATGGATCTGATACATGCTTCTCACCCTTTACTCCCAAGAGTACTTCTAAAATACTCGTGTAAGGGCGCCTGAGCAGTGACTGCATTCTCACTTCCATGGTACATGGATCTGATGCATGCTTCTCACCCTTTACTCCCAAGAGTACTTCTAAAAGCAAAATACTAAAAGGAAAGACTCACATTAAAATTTTCAATTTGGCCAAGAAAGCACTGGCTCTCCCAGCTGACCCATATGAATGAAGAAGGATCATTATTTTACTAAATCTTGCACACTATTAACACAAGGAAAGGGGGTCCCTTATGCACCCATTCCTGAAAAATTCCAAAAGAGCTGCATGGATGATCTCACTGTAGCCCCTTCAAGAATCATATCATGCCAGAAGTGGTGCACATTTTGCTGAACTTCAGGAAGCTCAATATTAATAACTGTTATCATGCTGAATGAAAGACATTCCATATCCGATACTCACAGAAAAGCGTAAAGCCTGCTGATGACCCTCCACCTATTGTATGGAAACTTCTGGCTGATATTTTTGAAGATCTATACCATGCATCAGTTAAACATTTATCATCAACTACAACTTGCCTTTCTAGATATTGCCCCTTGTTATTCCTCTCAGCAGACAGAGTGCTCTGTTAGAAGCCACCCTGGATAAACATTCCATCTATTTGGGCTATGAATTTTATGGTAAAGATGCTGCCCTTACATATTTTTGAACTGCTTTATTCAAAATCTGTTCTTGGCTGTAGTTAACTTTCCCAGAAGAATGTCTGCTTTTTGGGACTTCACATGGACCATTTGTATTTGTTCACAATCATAGAATAAACCTTTGAACCACATCCTCTTTCATTCATAAGATGGTGTCATAAGTAGCATTAAATCAAACCATTCAGGTTCCAGTTTTCTGACGTATTCCACAGAAAATAAGAGAGAAGATACTGTACTTGATGGTTTCTCATAGGCAACTATGACATTAAAATTACAGGACAAAGGAATTTGGGTAAATGTATAGCTCAGCCTGACTTATGTCATTTAAGCAAGACTGATATGTTACTAAATAATTCTAAGTAGCTAGATAACTGTATTGCCTTCTGTTATGAATACTATGGCAAAAGCTCAACAAATATCTGGAACAGCAAGCAAAAGTGCATATTAATGGTTAGTGCAGCATTTTCTTCAAAAATGTTAACTGCTCAGAGTGCTTCTGAGGCAGACACCTGGAACGCTATTCACACTTTTTCCAGACTTTAATTACTGGGCATACAATCCAGGAATTGTGCAGGGGTCACCGTTGTAGTCTTTTGTGGCATATTTTAACCTCCTCCCATGTCTGGGGTCAAGCCACCCCCTAGGATAGTAAACTATTTTTGTATGACTCCCATATGTAAGGGATAAACAAATTGCAGCTGCATGTGTGAACTAAATGCAAAAGTAGAAGTATGAATAACAGGACCACTGCTGCAATGTGCACTCTCACTGACCATTCTTCTTGTTCTGCACACTTGTTGGATTTTAGGTGTAGTTTCCACAGCTCTCCAGTTTCTGTGGTCAAGGGTTAGGGGAACCTTTCTACACCTTTGGGATCATCCTTTCAGAACACCTCATGCCCTTTGTTAGTTCTGTTTAGAATATGAGGGATAGCATAACATATCTAAGTCCAGTTTGACTCCACAAGACACTTAGGGCACTCATGATAATGGCTTTGTACTCCAAAAAAATAAGAGAATATGTTATAGGTTGCCCTTCTTTTTCTACCAAGCATTACACAAAGGTCAGGGAAAGAGATCTGCTGTGCTCTAGGGATGTCTGCCAGTGTTGGAAGTTAAGCCAGAATGATTGATGTCCATTTGAAACTAATTCCAATGTATAAGGAATTGTATTACAGCAGTGATTATTTGTTATAAATGTCTGTTATGAGCATACGTGACCAATGCATTTTATAGGACAGTTTGCTGACTGATTTTCTAAGCACTTGCAGTACCTTTTAACATCTAGGATGTAAAAGGCTGATCTTCTGCACCACCTCAATACACCCCTCAAACACCTTGTGCTGACTGTGAAGGTAAACAGTGCATAACTGGCATAACTGAAATGCACAGTGCACTGAGATGCTGCTCAGGTAAGCCATGCGTTTCACAGTGTGATCCTTTGGGCTAATGTTCACAGACATGCAATTCAATTGCTGAATCATGTGTACTTCAGCTGAGCAGATAAAGCAACCTCTATACAAGGCTTTAATATGCTGTATGGAAAAAATCTCTGAATGCTACCCATGAAGCAGAAATCGTTTAGTAGCTCATTGTTGGATTTTATATGAACAGACTGCACAGGTATGGGTGACCCTACTGGATACATTTTTGTTGTTGATTATTGACTGCATTTCATTATCTATTTGAAATGCTTGCATACCCCCCGAACCACTGTTCAGTTATAGGGCAGGATTCACGAAGCCTCCGTGTAAGAGTTATAACTCATACACGGAGGCTGCAGTTAAACGGAGTGATGTCAGCATGCTCTGCATATTAATGAGAACATGCTGAATCACACTGAAGGCCAACACGGTCCATGTAAGACAGTAGGGGGCGTGTCCGTAGGCCGTGCCCTGTAAGCGGACACGCCCCCAGAAGAGGAAAAGTACCCAAAGGAAACACCCACGACAGAGTCCACGGAAATGTGAATAAACAGAACACAACACATGCCCCCACAGACTATGAACATAAAAGAAATATAAATGAACATGTTATAATTTTTTTTTTAAACTGTAAAGATGTTTAACCGTGAGTGCGCTTGTTTGCGCGGGCGTGCCCGTAGCGCAGCTACAGTTAGCAGTCAGTGGGAAAGTATATAAAAACTAAATATGCAAAATAAACCAGGAAGCAATAGCGTAGCGGTAGAGATGCTGGCTGCAGAGCAGGCATTCATGGTTCGAGCCCCCACAACACCCTTTTTTTTTTTTTGCAAAATAAGCAGGAAACAAGTCCCTGACAAATATGTAGACATAAAACCACAACTTATGTAAAATGTAATGAAATAGCCCATTCATATTGAAGAAATGTGAGGTAACAAAAGAATAAAAAATGCCAGATGTGCCCATAGATGAGCTACAGTTTAACAGGGTGAGTGTATCTGCCCGTAGATGAGCAGTGGTTTAACTGGTGCAAAATGAGTGCCCGTAGCTGAGCAGTGGTTTAACACGCTATATCTATGTGCCCCTAACTGAGCTGAGCGTAATATGCGTGCCGATAGCCAAATGAGGCTTAAAGCAGTGTACCCGTTTGCGGAGCTGCGCACCGCACAAACAAGCTAACCGACGGGCAACGTTGAGCAAGCCGTATCAAAATTGCCTTTACACAGACACACCCCTCAGCATGTCTAGACAGTCATGAAAAATTCGAACCCAGGATACTATACACCATAGTCAAGGTACAGAACCACTAAGCCATGACAGCAGTACCTAGAAATGCAATAATAGCTAATATATAGGAATGAATACAAACTACAGCATGACAATGCAGGTTTACTGAAGTTGATACAATTCCAAAATGGCCAATCACAGATATGTGCGGGAAAAACGGACTATATAAGCCCCATAGGCCGGAATACACAGCATAAACGATTGTAGAACAGACCTGCAGGCAGAATGTCAGGAGTAGGTGAGGGTAGTCGCTTTCGAGCACAGAGGTGGGGTGTTGAGGAGTCCAGGTACATGGCCTGGCTCCTAGTCCACAATCATGAGGCCCAACTCATGCAGGGCCAGGTCCTCTGGGGAGCATACAGGGCTGAGGCGTGGGACCAGTTAGCTCATGATCTCACCAGTGCCACAGGGATTCCAAGGACTGGTGAGCAGGTCCGTCACCACCATGCGGACCTGAAGAGACGCAAGCAGGACCAACTGAACCTTTGGATCCAGGAGGCCCGGCAAACACCCAACGCCCCACTACTGAGTAAGTAACATTTAATTATGTATGTAAAAAATTAAACTAGCTGATATTATGGAGATGTGTATTCCAATATTACTTCATTTATATTACAGCTGCAGGTGTCCATTCTGCGAACCGCAGAGCCTATGGCGATAGGCTGGTGCGGTTGCGCCACCAGGCAGGTCAGTAATCCACTACCAGTAACTGTAAAGAAATATAAAAGTATGACAGTCAGCAAAAGAGTGCAGTGTAGTCAGTAAGAAATAAAATCTGCAAGTAACAGTGTGAAAGTGTATGCAAGTATTGCTTGATTACAAGAGTTTCCAGCCTGTAAGTGTAACCTAAACTTGAGACTGTCCGACATATATTCTGAAATAAAAATGCCCTGCCTGTAAGAAAATAGTACACAACCTGCAGCAGGCTAAAAAGTATAGCTGCAGAAGATGATGAAATCACATGTGTGAAATATATCCCTGTGGAAATAATGAAACATGACAGAAGTGAGACTGCTGGAAAGGATTGTAATAACTACTGTTAAAACATGTCAATAAAGCCTAGAAGTACCATCCTGAATAGTAAAATGAAAGCAAGTGAGAGAGTGTGAGAAAGTGTCATGAATCCAGCAATACAGTAGTAATAACCCCTGAATAAAGTATACTGCAGTCAAGACAGAATGAAATACATGTGAGACTCAAAACCAAACAGCGAAATCTGTTCAAAGTGTTGCTGCATGTGGAATGTGTATCCCAAAATCTGGATATGTTGCTCTCAGTCTGAAATACGCAGATAGGATGATTGTCTGATATACCAACATCCACACTTGTCTACAGCTATATAAAGCAAAAGTAGCAAGATGATGTAGCTGAACAAAGCTAGATATGAATGTGTATGAAGAACACTAAAATGTATATTGATGTTGCAGTAACAGTCCTATTAGCAAGGTGAAATAGTTATCATATAGGAAACTGTAGGTAGAACAGTAGTGTGTATATAACTGTAGCTATTAGAAATGTACAGCATATGTATTGTTATTCGAAGGTGTTAATATTACTTTCTTTACCCCACCCTATAACCACATATAACCCATTCCACGTGAAAATGGTATGTGCAATCACAATTAACACCCCTGGACGTTTGTCCTGTTGGGTCATATATATTTGCATGTCCGTTGATGCATCTGCCCTGTTCATACATCCACACCTGATGGCCTGTTGCCATCAATTAACCCTGCATGTTGTTGGACTGTGTATTTCTGTTCAAATTATGCATGTGTTATGCACGCTGTTCAATGGTGTGAATATCTGGGTGTTTGGTTAATGGGAATACTAATGCATGCTGTTACAACTAATTGTGAATGGTATTATATGTCACTAACCCAAACTGTCATGACATAATGCAAAACATAGTACAACAGGGAAGGCGGGTTCCAGCGGACCCACCTCTCCCACCTCAGCTGGTGAGTGCACCTGGCACTAGTGCCGAGTCCGGACCCTCCTCCGGTGGCCCTGTGCCACCTGCGGGTGGAAGCGCTGCAGGGGATGGGGCTCGCCCCCCCTCTGCAAGTGTGGCCGGAGGAGATCCACCACTCACCCTCTGTAGCATCCGGACTGTGGTGCGTAGGGAGATTCGGGACTCTGTCCTTGAGCCCCTATGCCAGCTCGAGGCATGGGTGGCGCAACTAACGGGCATGCCTGTTGCCCCGCCTACACAGCCCCCAGCACAGCCCCGTCCTGGGCAGTGAAGGAACAGTGGCAACTGCCTATGGGTGGGGATATCAGTTCCACTGTTGCCATCTGTGGGCTCATGGGCTCTGGATATCCAAACCTCCGTCCCCGTCAATTGTGTAACCCCCCCACACATGTCATACACTGCCCCTGTATGCGTCTTGTTTGTCTTGTCTGTTTACCTACCCAACCTACCTCCCCAGCTGAACCGACTTCCTTCACCTGACATACCACTTTTACCTGAAAAAAAACAAAAAATAAAAAAAGGGCACTCTGTACCCACAAAAAAATTACGCCCCATACATAGCTGCCCATTCCGCACACATGTCCGCTGGACATGGAACCTATCAATTACAATTGGCTGTACAACAAGTATTATTGTTGTCCTGACACCTCTTTCAGGGGTGGAAGGTTTCAAATGTCACACCAAATTACATCCATATGCACAGCTGTTGCTGATGAAGAAATGGGCAGCTATGGGCCTTACCTACATCCCTCCTGCACATCCCAAGCTTGTTTCCCTACTGTCTTACCCTCTTTGTGACCCCTTTCCTGTCTCCCCATTTTCTTTTCTTTCAAAGAAAATAGCGCGGGTGTGCGCCAGAGTAAGCACCGTTAAGCGGTTGTAACGGGTGTCTTGTGAGCTAACCGCCAGTGCGCATGCGTGAGCTCTGCACAAACCAGTGCTAGCCCGGTTACAACTGCTTAAAATTGCCTTAGTCACTGTGATTGACAGGTCCTGTACTCAGTTCAAAAGAAAAATAAACTCCCACTGTCAGTCCCAAACCCAGGACCTTGGAAACACTAGGCTGTACAACCTACCACTAAGCCATGACTCTTATACAAAAACATTGTGCTAAAATAAATATAACATGTAAAAGTAGGGATGAATGTAAAGGGAATATAGGATGTGTAGTACACAAAGCATGACATTTAAAATAAATGTCAAAACTACTGGATTGCCATAATAGTAGTGTGTGAAAAGAAACAGCCATGCTAGTTGGCAGCCTGTAGATAATAAGGTCAGTTAAAGTACATAGATATATGTATGCATATGTATATATATATATATATATATATATATATATATATATATATATATATATATATAAATATATTTATATATAGTTGTAGGAGTCAATGTGCATACACACTTGCTACAGGGAACATAAGAGAGGAATGGATAATTGTGAATATACAACACAGCCTGAAGCATGAGAGAGATACTAACCTTTACAGTCACAGAACACTGTCCGCAGCATACCAGCATGGTCCCCACCCTCACAATCTGAAAGGACAACGCCTATCCCACATACCCTTTTATAGCACTGACTTGAAATCACAGTGAGAACTGCAATCAGTACACAACTGGCTGTATGCAATTAGCAAATGCTGGCTTACAATTGGTGCAGAGGCCATCACATGGACCTATGCAGATACCTACAAAAGCATCCAGTGCTAACACTCCCCACATGCAATACATTCATTGCATTGTCTGTAAGCAGACAGAGGGAGAGCGAGAAGTGAGAGAGAGAGAGAGAGCAAAAAAAAAAAAAAACCAGACACTGTGACTCTCTGTAACCTGAAGCTGTCAGCACTGACAGTAGCAGCAGCAAGCAGAAGCTGTGGTAATGCAACCAGCTGCGACAAACAGAGGTAATGCAAACTAGCAGGTTAATAGTGTGCATACTGTGAACCCTCCAAATGTGTCATATGTCTGTATCCATAGGTATGTCCATGTGATATGTTGTGTGTACGTAGTTCCACCAAAAGGGGATGACCATACATCACATGTCAAGCAGTCATAGGCCAGGATCCTGGCAGCATGTGTCTGTGCGTTGGCCCAGCAATGGCTGTAGTGACTGCTTTGAAATGTCAGCCAGTCCCAAAAGTCAGGATCAGCCCATCCCATAGGCACACTGGCTGGGAACAAGTGTCTGCAGGTACCTGATGTCACTGCATATGCATCCCATACTGCATAATTCCATAGCATAGCAGACCAGGCCCGTTATGCATATGATGTGGTAATTCCCAGGGTCAGTCGAGGTGCCCCCTTAGTGTTGTGGGACCACTGTTGCTGTATGCCACTGTCCAGGTAAATATCCTGTAGCACGGCCAAGATAAACTATCAGTGTTACATGCGGTGGTATGTCCTCTCAGAGTGCTGGTAGCACACATCCAGGGGAACCACGAGGTCACAGTGATGCTGTGTGTTCTCTTCTGCTGAGGGCGGCCCTCACCTGGACATGTGCGATGATAGTGAGGTTACATCCAGCTGGGATAAATATCTCAAAGGTGGGGGAGAAGGAGGGGGGATATGTGCACCAAACATGTCTGCAGGATTGTTGCCAGTATGAGTGTGTTTGGTGAATGTTAAGTAGGTGTGGATTAACACAGAGCATATCTGAGGCATGTGGTCCATATGTGTAACATAACTGAAGAAGGCCTTGTGGTCATCCATAGTGTTTGTGTCCATTTCCCTCCCAGAGTAGGCCGAGGCTGTTGTTATGATGGACTGTAGTGTAGTACCAGTGCTGACCACAGATGCCTACCCTTAATGTGAATGTGCTCTGTCCTGCAGTAGCCTCCTGCTATTGTTATACAATCTGCCTCTGTCTGGGGTCCACCGGACAGGATGCCTAACCTTTGTGCATAGGGTCTGGGTTAGACATGTGTGTGCAAGTGTCATGCAATCCGCGGCATGTCCGTGGTAAGCATTTGCAAAGGGGTCAGCAGTGTGGCTTGTGGCTTCCACTGGCCCAGTGTGCTGCATGGATACCATCCCAGTCCCAGCAAGTGAATAACTGTCTAACCACATACATATCAAAGTAGTCTACTATGCTGGTGATGGTGGTGGGATATGTATATCCAGGCCGAATAACGTCTGTCCACATCACAGTAGTGGACGGTGTCCCACATACAGTACCTTGGGATGAACCCCCAGAGTGAGGTTGTGCATTGCACCTGTCAGTGTGTGCTGACCGATGGGGCATGCTACTACGTTGTGTGGAATGTGGCAGGTATTGTTGCACAGGTGTTGGCTGAGCACTGATATCTGGCCATGTACCTGTGTATCCACCACGACACACACACATGCAACATATGGGAGTAGTAGTATATCACTACACATGAGTATCATGTATAGTATGTGTGCCATATATTGCTGACATGGTCTGCTGATATCCTGTCTGTGCTCTCTTCCAGGGAGATGGCGCGACAGCGTAACCCCGCCTACTCTGTGGCGGAAGATGAGGAGATCCACCAGAGCCTGGTGCGGAGTATGACATCCTGTTTTCCCGCACCAGTCAGAATCAGCAGGAGAGGGCCGCACTGTGGCAAGACCTTGTCCGTAGGGTAAATGATATTGGCACGCATAACAGGACATATGAGCAGGTAGGACATCACTGCAGTGATTTAATCCGAAGTGTCCGGCAGCGTGCATCAGATATCCACAGGCAACAGGTCGCCACAGGAGGTGGGGTGGCCACACATCCCCCCCTCACCAGACTGGAGGGGCTACTCCTAAGTGTTGTGGCTCCAGCCCAGAACACCAACAGCAGTACACCTGCATTATGATGGAGGCTGGTTCCACACAGCAGCACGACATGGAGCATGCAGGTAATATGCCATATGTACACCTGACTGTTCTGTACACTGTATCATATGCAATATCAATGGCACAGATGTGCCCACTGACATTAATCTCATCATTTCTGCAGGTCCCTCCAGGGTTACAGAGAGACAGGCCATCCATGCTGGTGAGTGTGTTTAACATAACCTATAATAGTCCTGATAATGCTAGTAACAGTAGTGTAACTCAGTAGTGCTCTGTGTATATACTGCAGGGTGTGCATGTGTGCATGTGTGCAGGTGTGCCTGTGTCCAAGTGTGCATGTGTGCATGTGTGCCTGTGTCCACGTGTGCATATGTGCATCTGTGCATGTGTGCATGTGTGCCTGTGTCCACGTGTGCATGTGTGCATCTGTGCATGTGTGCATGTGTGCATGTGTACACGTGACCATGTGTGCATGTGTGCATGTGTGCATGTGAACACATGTGCATGTGTCCATGTGTGCATGTGTCCACGTGTGCATGTGTGCATGTGTCCACGTGTGCATGTGTCCACGTGTGCATGTGTGCATGTGTGCCTGTGTGCATGTGTGCCTGTGTGCATGTGTCCATGTGTGCATGTGTGTATTAGTGCATCACTGGTAACAATGTCTGGAGACTGTAAACTGTGTTTCCTGTCTTCATCCCACAGGTTCTGGGGCTGCTCTGGTGACCTGCAGCAGGGAACCTGAATCCTGTGCCACGGCTACTGGTAATGATGATATATGTGTAATGGTACAGGAAGGTGTGTCAGGGTCTGCCATTGGTCAGCCAATTGACAGTACACAGCTGTCAACCCCATCATTGCGCACAGTCATCCTGCCTGTACATCCTTTGTCACCATTGTCCCTAGGTGATGGACAGGATACAGCGGGCATAGACCAGGGTAATGTGGTACCTGTGGCACATGCATCCCCACACAGCAGCCATGGGCAGGGTCCTCCAATGGTACCACACAGACAGTTGCCCATGGGTTCTCGTGGGAGCATCCGTGGGCGTACTGCCTCTGGCCGACTTGCCCAAAGAGGTCTGTCAACCTCAGCTATGTTTCGGACTGTCATGCAGGCTCAGTCACGTATGGAAAGGTACACCAGACAGGGTCTGAGGGAGCTCAGAGCATGTCGCACAGCCATGACAGACAGTATGCGTGACATTGCGGATGCTATCCGTAACTTCACCGATGTCATAGACAGACGTTGTGGGGACATATTACAGCAGTTCCACAACCAGATGTCCATGAGCCAGGGCAATGGTGGGCGTCTGCAGCGTCGACGTGGCCGTATGCCGGCAGCGGCAGCAGCTGGTAGTCGGCGTGGACGGCAACAGGCTCGTGCATGCCCCCATAGTGCCAGCAGCAGCCCCAGCAATGTTGGGTCTGTGCTGTCATCGGAACGCCCCAGGAGACCACGTGCACGTGGCTCTGGACAGTCCCAACAGGGACATGTGTCCAGTCAACACACCCCCACTTCTGATGACAGTACCCAGTCCGGCTTTGTACTGGATACGGTCCGTAGCACCCCTGCCAGGCACAGGTACCGTGTCTGTGTACACAGACACTGATCTGTATAGCCTGCCAGGTGCAGTCTGTGGCTGTCCACAAACCCCTGTATATGGCAGCCATGAGGTGGAACTGTGTGCGTGCATACACACATGTGAAATGTTAACACTTAGGGCAACCACATACACGCACACACTGCACCAACACTGCCCTACCCTGTACTGCTGCCCCTCACCAACACACATACACACACATGTCAGTTGGTGGTATCAGTGGCTGACTCAGGCATACCTAATCCACACCCTGTGCATATGATGACACTGTGCCACCTCCTGCAATCTCAAACATCATTGCGGTAACAGGTAAACACGTTGCTGATGCACAGGGTGACTACATAGACGTGTATTAGTAGTATCATGTTGGTAACAGTACAGTGTGCTGCTATGACTGTGTGTGTACCCCAGCATGCCTGCTGTAGTAACTGTATGAATGTCCTGAATTATTATCTGCACCCATAGTACGTACCAAAGTATAACAGCTGCACATAATTGCATGCCGGTGGTAAGGTTGTCAACAGATAGCCGCATACATGGGTAGCACAGGGGGAAAGCTAATGCAAGTAGTGATATGCAATGGTGGACATGTACAGTAATGGTGTCAAGATGCCCACAACGACTATGCCATGTGTATGTTCACATCTAGATATGTGTGCAGTACCAATGTCGTCCAGATCACAAATAAGTATGACATAATATCGGTTCTACCATGGGCATCTGTGCTGCGTATTCCTGGGTACATGTTGATAGTGCCTACATATTTGCATTGTTACGTACTGTTATTGTTACCCCTTCTTTGTTGTATAATGCAGTACTTCCAGCCCTGTGTACTGTAGCTTTGTTTGCATGCATGTTCGCTGGTCCCTGGAACACTGCTTACACCTGCAATGCAGAGTTACAGTGCTTCTGTAGACTGCTAGTGACATCTGCATAGCGTACCATATGTATGTCAACCTTACACATGACAGAACGTCACTGTCTGTCCTGTACGCATGTACGTTGCCTGTGACACATTGCACACGTCTTACCTGGCATTTACCCACGTGTGCAGTCATATATGTCAGTGCTATGAAACAGTGGCAGTCGACCCACACATACACACCTTCAGTATGTTGTTCCCCATTGGACCTACGTGTTGGTACTCACCATGGCAATCACACTACTAGGGTGGCATGTGCAAAGGTAACCTGTGAATCGCCTCTATGGTCCAGTCGTGGTTTATGTGAGTTATGTGTCATTGTCACCACTGCCACATGTATGCAGTCAGCCATCACCCTTGGCCAGGAATGTACAACACATGTGTGGGATGCCACCACACAGCCAATCTGGGGACTGGTCTCTCTGAACCCAGTAATGCCATACCCTGTCAGGTGGCATGTCATATATACTACGTCCAGGACAAACGTCAAACCCAATCCCTGCTGCTACTATTGATAATACCCCTGAAGATGTTCCTGATAGCCTTGACCAGTCCTTTACTGAGACAATGCAGGCCCTAGCTAGCCATCTACCTCCTAGCTCCCCTGGTCCTGAAAGCAGCACCCCTAGAAAACTACTTGCGTCCAGCTGCCAACCAGTCGCCACTTCACTTCTCCGTACCTTGGTTGTAACAGTGAAACACACTACACTGTCTGCTGATCAACTCCCTGCCGAGTACCTATCAAAACCAGATGATGCTATTGCTTACCCCGTCTCAAAGGTAATCAAAGGAACTATGTTAGAATCTAACTTTCCCACCATCTGGAAAATGTCATATGTAATCCCACTTCACACAGGAGGCAGCTCTACTGAAGTCCCCAATTATAGGCCAATAGCTATACTCTCTCCACTTGCAGAGATTATGGAAACTTTCATCATAGACAAGTCATGCACCACCTAATCCAAACTCGCATTATGGCAGACACTCAGCATGGCTTACGTCCTCATCACAGCACTACGTCAGGCCTCCTAGCCTTTACTAACACCATAAGCCATACTTGCAACATTAATTATATATCCACAGCCCTCTTTTTGGATAACTCAAAAGCATACGATATGGTTGATCACCAACTTGTACTCCACACCCTGCACAGACTGTCTAGATACTGGAGCCTTCCAATGGTGTCAATCCTACCTGCATGGTCAACAGCAGGCCGGCCTCTGGCAGAACAAACCCTCTAACCTTCTACCTAACACCCTCAGAGTACCACAAGGCTCTATCCTAGGGCCCTTGCTGTCCTCCATCATCATTAACGACCGTTATACTGTCATCCCAAAAGTCAGCTGTATCCAATATGCTGTATACTCTACTCTGATCTGCTCAGCCACATCTCCAGTAGAGTTATGGTCAGCTACCCAGACCACCTATAATACAATAGCAAACTGGCTTTCTGAACATCGTCTGATCCTAAATCCCAATCAAACTAAACTGCTGTTATTCCACCAACACGTAGGTCTACCACGTTCACCGTTACCATAACATCAACTGATGGCACAATAATCTCCCCTGACCCATCTCCGAAACTATTAGGTGTCATCATAGACAATAATCTCATATGTGACATACATGTTAACCAGATTAGCAAAGCCATCAATAGAAAGCTAGGGTCACTTTACAGAATTAAAGCCTTCCTAGCCCCTCCAGCTAAAGGTGCCATAGCTCGCTCACACCTTGTTTCAGCCCGTCTGTATGCATCCCCTCTACTCTCACATATGAACAAGACTGTCCTTAACAAGCACTCGATTTGCTACAACCACATTGCCAGGTTTGCCACTGGCCCACCTTTTAGGACACATCATTGCATCAATCTAAATCAGCTTGGTTGGTTTGCAATACCCAGCCTAATACAGTATAACCAACTGATTATGGCCTATAAAATCCTCTATAATCCAGACAATACTCCTGCACTTAAATTATCACCACCCCCTATAACAATCCTAGACCGCTTCGATCCTCTAACAATGTACTACTTCAAACTAGCAAGTTTAATAACACAGCTGGTGATTCTTTCTTTGCAAACCCTGTAAGTAGATCCTGGAACTCACTTCCAGCTGATATTACCCTAATGTCCACCTTAGGTCATTTAACAGTAGACTCAAACAACATTTGTCATGTAACTGGCTATGTCAATGTATCAAGCCTGGCTAACTCGAATGTGTAACTTCTGTGAACCACTGTACTGTGTAATTTCAATTTAATCCTGGCTTGTGCTCAGGTCTAACATTAACCTGTGGAACATGTTTGACTTGCTTACTTATGTAATCTCTGTAAATAATCTGTTTGTACTATGTAATGCTAGTATTCTGTAATGCTGTATCTGCTACCCTCGTAGCTTGTCTCCATAGGCCTCCCCTGGAAATGGACATGCATCCAGTTGGGCTATCCCAGTCAACAAATGTAGGATAAATAAATAAATCAATACAAGATATTACAGTGACGACAATACCAGTCAGACATTGACACACACTGACAGCATGCTGAACACACTGGGGCATACGTGGGGACTCAGACTAGCAGCCTGCCTGGGCATCACACACCTCCGCAGCTGGCACACAGGCATATGTTTCGTCGGAACAGAGCACATGCCACACATGGCACGCACATCCCCTGTTCCACACACCCACAGCCTGTAGGGCTACACAACACACCTGCTACAGACGTGTCAGGTACCTGTCATGTGTGCTGCACTGGGGTCCCGCTCAACAGGCTGTATCTGGTGAAGGTCACAGTGATATGACTCAGGGGCACTATGGTCCACCACAGCACACATGCATACAGGTCAGACAGAGGCATGGACAGATATGACTCACTCATTGACCATGCCAGTGTGGCTGCCTGGGACATACCTCCCTGGACTACATGATAGGGAACATAGAATGGATCTCTCAGCATGTGGCACAGGCCAGTATGAGCCTGATGTTGGTTGCCAACATACCCTCACCAGGTATTCTACCACTATATGTGGGAAGGCTGTTGTATGTCTACATTATGCTCAGTCTCCACTGTCATTCATAGGGTATCCACTGGCTGTCAACGTGTGCTTACATGCTAGGGAAGCCACATTGATGTGCACATGACACCCATGGCCCGATGTATACTGGCAAGGCTCCTTGGTACACACATACTGCCTTATGCTGCAGGACATGGTTTACATAGCGACCTCCGTGGGTATCACACAGGTTAGGACACTAACAGTGCTGCTACACAACAACAGCAGTGTACACCGGAGGATGCATGCGCCAGACACTGCCCTCAGCACGGTGAACTGCAATGTCTGTGCAGTACCGGATGCATGATTCATGGCTCACAGGTGTTACCCATCACTGACAGGTTATGCCCCATACCATGCCTGTCGTCCCCTACACATGTAACACACATGGTTAGGGGGGTGGTATCCCAAGTTAACACAGATACACACACCTCCAGGTTGTTGGCACAGCACAAACCATCAGGGCCTACTCATGTGCAGCTGACAGTGTGTCAGACTGCCATCTGGTTCATAGCATGGCATACACAACCCTCACATACACAGGAAGACCACCTATCCTCCATAACAACACCGGCAATATGACAGTCCCATGAACTGTGTTTATAAGGCCGTACTGCATCCAGCCAAACATTGTGTGTGAGCATTACTGTAGCTACAACACTCTAGCTGAAGAGTTCACAGCATGTGATCACCGAATTGCAGTGAAATGACATGTTACCTCTACCACAACAGGTGGGAACATGCAGCACCTGTACATTGACTACATGTACACTATATGGCCCAGACCAGATGTGTATCCCCTGCTGTAGGTCTTTCACCATAGACACCCACACTGTATAGGGACATACCACGTGCGGACCCTGCACAGTAAGACACAGTCATATTGGTATACATTGCTAATACCATTTATCCACACAAAGCATGTGTCAGACATGGTAACTACTGCAGGTCACAGGTATTTATGTGTATGTGTCACACACATACATCATGTGTGCAATGCCATTGCTGGGTTAGGCAATGGCATGCATTGTTATGTACAAACACCCACACAAGGTCATACTGTGTGACACAACCACATGTGACAGTTGTGGGTTACCAAAACATGCCTATCTGTACTCTGACAATGGTAATAGACACAGTAGCAGAGCACACTATTGGCAATACTAGCCAACTAGCCCTGTTTGGCTGTGCTGATAGTGTGGTGACATCCCCTGTGTTTACTGGGGAATATGCAGCATCTGGTGTATTGTAGTATTTGCCAAAAGGATCTGTTCCCTCACACTTGCATTTACACACACCCTATTACCCCCACACATGCACACTTGCCATTTGCAGGATTCATTCCCCTACCTACCTAAGTCATGACACGTGAGAGGGACGCATTAGCAAAGCGCACTGTTCGGTTTACTAGATAGTTCCTCGTCTCTGGCTATACTTATAGGGTGCTGACAACATCAGTACTTTGAAAGGGTAATGTGCATCAGGTAGTGTGATCACCTGATTGCCAAAACTAACATGTTTTTCATACGGAAATGCACACACACACACATGTCATTTACAGGTTTCAAACTCCTACCTAATTACATTACGATACGCAGGGGAAACACATTAGCAGAGCGTGCTATTTGCATTACTGGGAGGCTTCCCTTCTCCTGCTGTACTTATAGGGTGCTGACATCATCTGTGTTTAGAAAGGGGAGTGTGCATCCTGTAGTGTGTTCTCCCAGTTGCCAAAAGGGGCACATCCCTCATACATATTCGCACACACACAATAACCCCCCTCATTCAAACACACACACTTGGCATTTACAGGATTTAAACCACTACCTAACTACATTATGACACTTGAGACTGATGCATTAGCAGAGCGCACTATTCGCATTACTAGGAGGTTTCCCTTCTCCTGCTGTACTTATAGGGTGCTGACATCATCTGTGTTTAGAAAGGGGAGTGTGCATCCTGTAGTGTGTTCTCCCAGTTGCCAAAAGGGGCACATTCGTCATACATATCTGCACACACACAATAAACCCCCCCCCCATCCAAACACACACACTTGGCATTTGCAGGATTCAAATCACTACCTAACTATGTTATGACACTTGAGATGGATGCATTAGCAGAGCGTGCTATTTGCATTACTGGGAGGCTTCCCTTCTCCTGCTGTACTTATAGGGTGCTGACATCATCTGTGTTTAGAAAGGGGAGTGTGCATCCTGTAGTGTGTTCTCCCAGTTGCCAAAAGGGGCACATCCCTCATACATATTCGCACACACACAATAACCCCCCTCATCCAAACACACACACTTGGCATTTGCAGGATTTAAACCACTACCTAACTATGTTATGACGGATGCATTAGCAGAGCACACTATTCGCATTACTGGGAGGCTTCCCTTCTCCTGCTGTACTTATAGGGTGCTGACATCATCTGTGTTTAGAAAGGGAAGTGTGCATCCTGTAGTGTGTTCTCCCAGTTGCCAAAAGGGGCACATTCTTCATACATATTCACACACACACAATAACCCCCCTCATCCAAACACACACACTTGGCAAGATTCAAACCACTATCTAACTATGTTATGACACTTGAGACAGATGCATTAGCAGAGCGTGCTATTCGCATTACTGGGAGGCTTTCCTTCTCCTGCTGTACTTATAGGGTGCTGACATCATCTGTGTTTAGAAAGGGGAGTGTGCATCCTGTAGTGTGTTCTCCCAGTTGCTAAAAGGGGCACATCCCTCATACATATCAGCACACACACAATAATCACCCCCATCCAAACACACTTAGCATTTGCAGGATTCAAACCACTACCTAACTATGTTATGACACTTGAGATGGATGCATTAGCAGAGCGCGCTATTCGCATTACTGGGAGGCTTCCCTTCTCCTGCTGTACTTATAGGGTGCTGACATCATCTGTGTTTAGAAAGGGGAGTGTGCATCCTGTAGTGTGTTCTCCCAGTTGCCAAAAGGGGCACATCCCTCATACATATTCGCACACACACAATAACCCCCCTCATCCAAACACACACACTTGGCATTTGCAGGATTCAAACCACTACCTAACTATGTTATGACACTTGAGATGGATCTATTAGCAGAGCGCACTATTCGCATTACTGGGAGGCTTCCCTTCTCCTGCTGTACTTATAGGGTGCTGACATCATCTGTGTTTAGAAAGGGGAGTGTGCATCCTGTAGTGTGTTCTCCCAGTTGCCAAAAGGAACATTTCCCTCTCATAGCCTTTCACACACACAAACCCCACTCACCCACACACTGAGCATTTGCAGAATTCGAACCCCTACCTAACTATATTATGACACTTGAGGGCGACACATTAGCAGAGTGCACTATCTGAATTACTGGGCTTCTGTTCTGCACCTGTAGTATTTCTAGGGTGCTGACATCTTCATTTCCACAGAGGTTTGTAGATGTCGTGCTACCTGTCAGGTGGGGGATAGCATATATATGCATTTGCAGCCACCTACATCAGGGTCAGATATGCACATCGCACTGGCAGGTATGTTCTATACCATGCTTTGGGACCACAGGACCTGTAACACACAACACAACCAGTCCAGCACACCACACCCACATCCAGGACACACACTTAGCTTCCCTGGGAACAGTGCCAGGATATGCAGGTATTCACATACACCATTCCAGTTGTTAACATCAGGTACAGGCATATTGTGTGTGAGAACTACTCAGGCCTCTACCACTTTATCCTACCGCCACTACAATTTGTGGGTCCATGTGCTATGGCAGAACCACACACCACAGCCACATGGGTTAATACATATTGCACCTGTTCATCTGCAACGTGGGTACTCACTGTTCCACACCAGAGGTAGACCACCATTGTTGATACCTGCCCATGTCCACCTTTCCCTGGACATCCATATCTCATCTCCACCCCAGGCAAGGTTGTCACTGCACACAAACTGTGTTTAGCACAAGCAGACTCTACACTTGTGTAGACTGGGGTGGATGACTTCAGAGGACCCATGCTGGAGGACTATACTGGCCACTCCGCATAATCCTTGACACTTGCATCCTATGAGCATGTGTACAGTTTGCATTGGTCATGCTATCCCACATATACCCATGACTGCTCCACAACAAGACACCTGTCAGCTGTACACCGGCCATATATGCGCCGTTCAACAGACAGAGCGACCTACTACATTGCAGAGCTGAAGCCCACAGAGGGAGGACATCTGTGGACGGTTCCAGCACGGCACTTCATTCACACATACTCATTACAACACAGTGTTGACAGTGGAATCGTCCAGAGAATGCAGGTAGGGCTCCCCTCAGTCTGTTATTGACGGACACCTACTGTCAGAGATCCTCAGCGACCCTCTCACAGCACACACCGACAACATGGCTGTGGCTTAGCACATTCAATCCCTGAGACCTCCACGATGCCCCTGCTTGACAGAGGCACAGCTCACTAGCCTCACATGTCGCCTTCTGTGACCTACTTTACAGTGGCACGGTAGCCTACTATCCTGGGGATGCAGATGCCAAGCACACTCTGGCTGAGCTGCCATTCCCTGGGGCAAGAAGCCTAGTATTGACCTCTACACCCATATGTTCAATTGTCGGATGCACAATATTTGTTGTGCTGTTCTACTGTTTGCAGGTCTTTATTGCCATAGCATTCCCTGTTCCTATGACCAACTTGTGTATCTGTGGCAGATGTTTGCATATGACGGAGATCCACTATATCACTTATGTCTCTGTGGTCATTTACTGTGTGCACTGGGCTGATTGCTGTGTTGTGGTTGGTTCCTGGACTGACACGTACAAATACCAGATATGTGTGGCCAACTGCTACACAGAGATATGGCCTAAGTGTGTGAGCATGCCCAGTTCAGCCTTTCCATGTCATGTTGTCTGACATATGCCTCATTTATCAAAGTGTGCGAGCATGCCCAGTGTGAGCTTTCCATATGTTGTACTCTGAAGTCCAACACATATTTGGGTGTGTGTGACCTTCATCATTATCACACGTTTATGATTGTGTGCTGGGTGTCATGTTGTGTACTAACTGGCCAACTGCTTCGTGTCTGCCACAACAGGGATTATACTGTGCCTGCAGGAATTGCATGGGATACTTTGCAGACAGCTCTCAACATACTTTTATAATGACCTAACACTGTAGTACCGTATAGTGTACTGGTTCGGTATTTCACTGTAGTGGACAGTATCCTGGGCTTTAGTCCTATCACTACTTGACATCTTTATAGTGAGCACGACAGACTGTGTAGGGGCCAGTTGTGCACATATCACCAAGTTGCAATATGTTCAGATATGGACTACCTACACCAGGCTCGTCCAACATTGCTAGTGTATTCCACAACATGGGTGGGCATTGGCAAACACTAGTGATGTTCTGTAGGCCATTGCTGATGGTAGTCACAGGGTGTGTTTGTCCTTTGACACACATTGTAAATGGAGTTTGCCATTACATATGTCATGGTTGGTATACTGTGCCTCTGTCTACCTCTGACATAACAGTGATACCCAGGGTAGCCTACCATCTCCATACACTCATCAGGATGCCTCTTGAGGGGTGTCGATATGTGGCACTATGGCTGCCCTGTACCAGGAGTTTACTGCAGTGTGGGGGTGCCTTCTGTGTTATGGATCATTCTGTACAGCTTGTCCTATGTATGTCAGTGCTGGGGTTCAGGTCTCTCATGTGCATAGCTCACTGCCATTCAGATTGTACAAGGTGCAACGTGTTCATTCATTCCAGGTTGGACATGGCATCATACATCAGGCACAGCTTTCCTGTAGCCGGGAAGGATGGACGTGTGTGGGGCTGCAGTTTGTTTACTCAGGAAACACATGGCATCTGTTCAGGCTCTTTGCTACCCCTGGTAGGGTACTATTGTGGACTTTACAGTCGTTGTAGGTGTCTGCTGCGGTATATCCCACAAGGGCTATTGTAGTCAGTTGTGATGCTGATGGAGGATGGCTGCAGAGCCAGAGTGGTTTCCCCTTATCTACATCTGCCAGCCTTCATGTTTGGGTGGGTATATGGTACATGTTTCTGCGAACACTACAGACACATGTTTGTCCAGTGCAGGTTATTTATCACCTTTTGTACCCAGGTCTCACATTACATGTTAGGTGCCTCATGGGTTAACACCTGCGTGGTATTTCATGGGCACTTACTGTATATCCACAGTGGTTGTCTATACACATTTCTGCGATTAGCTTGCTGACTTGGCTATGGCTACAGTTGTTTGTTTGTGGGTGGCCCTTTTGTGGGTTTCTTGTGTCAGCTGAGGGTCGGATACGGTGGGATGTTTGTACTCCTCTGAATACATGCTCAGTCACAGTCCTTCCATGTTGGCCTATACCTATGGGACATGTATACAGAACGGGGATGGGGGGGACAAGACCAGGCCTTGTGGGATGCCACTCATATCCGCTTTGTAGTCTGGCATGGATGCAGCATGTCTGACCATGTCAGTTCTGTCCTTGGTCTGCTTTGCAACCCCTCTACTGACATAGGGGTGTATATTTAAGCTGGTGAACATATCCATACTGAACACGTACGGTATGGTCTAGAAGCATGTGCATGGTCCAGCTACGCTGTGTGGACCACATAGCCCTCATCACTGACCTTAATGACTGCTTCAAATGGGTCAGACATGTTTAGGGGCCGGTTCTGCAGTTACAACAGCCACAGTGTGTCGGGTCCGGTATCAGTAGGTCCACATTAGCCTTCTGTCTGTGGTACATAATGATCCTTTCCATAGCTGTGCAGAACAAGCTTGTCAGGATCCTGGGGTGTTAGTTTGGAGTATCCATTCAGGCAACCCCTTTGTTGTGATGGACCACAAACGCAAACGGGCTGCGCTGTATAAAATCATAAAAAAGAAGGTTATAAACCCACAAATGTGGGTTTCATGCAATACATGGAATGACAATGCAGGGACCAGCAGACCAAAAACAACATGGCCACTGTGTAGTGGTTGCTAAGGGGGGAAGCTGAGTCTAAGACATGTAACTAAGCATTAGTAGGCAATCTCATGTAAATGAGGGTTAGGATACTGAATCTCACAGTCACATAGCAAATGAGCACAGTCTGAGTAGTGTAAGAGATACATAAGGGGGAGGAATAGAGTAGGAGATAGGTGACATCACAGGGGGTAATGGTAGAAAGAAATGCAGTTCATTGGAGGTCAGTGTAACATGACAGATGACAGACACAGATCATGGAAAGAGGTGTGCCACTAGATAAGTCATGGAAAGTCAAGAAATGGAAGGTGTACACTGTTACTTACACCAAAGTTTCTTGCTGGGTGTGCATGCGCACGTGTGTGCGCCATGAAGAGCGAGTAGGGCAGTGTGCACACGTGTAAGGCAGACTGAGCATGTGGGAGCATGTTGGGAGATGTTTAACACTGTTTGCGCTGGTGTGCGTGCGTGTAGGGCAGGCTGAGTATGTTGGAGGCTGTTGGCAGACGTGTAACAGTGTTAGCGTGGGTGTACACGTGTTTTAATCCGAATAAGTAGATTCTGAACCGTGTAAGCACGTGTACATGTAGACATTTGGTCA